>NW_026706765.1:0-75220 GCF_029867415.1 Vicia villosa | reverse complement strand
GCTGACATAGTCAAAAAATACTTCGCTTAAAAAAGAAAAAACAGCTCGCTAAGTTGAAAACCCGAAAGGGCAATTTAGGCAAAAAATGAGCGTCTCGGTGGATTGAAAACCCGAAAGGGCGGTCCAGGCAAAAATTAGAGACTAAACGAATACTATCCCGGTAGGCTGAAAACCTGAAAGGGCAGCCTAGGCAAAAGTTAGGGAATGAAGCATACAACTATGTTCCGTTCATCTGCCTACTCACCATCAAGATTCAACACCTCAAAGACACCGATCAGTCCAATCACTTTCTTCCAACAAGTGAGGGATGAGATGCTCGAAGACAGATTGGCAATAGCAGAGTTGAAACTTGACTGGATTGTTTTCACATAGCTATTTATCTTTATAACTATTTTCCAAAACTTTCTGACAATTTCCTACTTCTAGGATTGTTGTCTCCCTGTGCTAATCGGCCTATCATGGCTCTTTTTCAAAAAAATCAATGCAGCTTAGGCTCAAAAATCACTATTTTCACTTTTTCTGTTTTGAATACGTAAACGTCCCAATGATAATTTTGAATGAACATGTGCATTTGAATATGATTGATGTTTACCAGGAAAAACAGGAATAGCATTCAGGAAATGTCCCAATTATCTGGACATCATCCCATCAGAAGAAAATCCCCAAGAGAAACGCATTTCTCAGCAAATTCCTCAAAAAGATTTTCTCTTCAAAAGAAGTCTTATCCCCCAGCAGGGTTGTTCCAGATTACTATCTTCAGAAGGTGTGATCCCCGCACCCGGACTTGGTCAGATAGTGCATCGGAGGATTATACATCTCCCTCATTCCCATTTGAAAGGGCATCAGAACTTCCAGCTACCTTTCATTCCCAAGTGATAGTCAAAGATCCTTCAACAGAGTACCGTGGTTCTCAAAGAATTTCCCCAGCCGAGGGTACTCAAACAAGACAAAAGATCATCAACAATCACAATATAGTCATATTCAGATGACTGACGGAAATTTATTTTCCCAAATAAAAGCTTGACATCACATTCATACATCACACATTCATATTCACATTCATACATCACACATCATACATCATACATCATACATCATGCATCATGCGCATATTCATACGCATATTCATACACAACATCACATGCATATTTCTCCGGGAATATCTCACATTTACATGCATCATAAACATTGTATATCACTAACTTGATTTTTCAGGTAGACGGATATCTTCAACAAAGATGTTCTCAATCACATGTAGTGTTCACCTGAATTCCATGAATGGTTCTCTCAGATATAATCAAGCCGAAGATTCATTCTGATCACTTACCAACTCAAAAACAGACATTGCAGATCAAAGTCGATACCTCAGACGGTTCCAGAACGATCTAACATCGCAGATCTAAGTTGATACCTCAGACGGTTCCAGAACGATCTAACATCGCAGATCTAAGTTGATACCTCAGACGGTTCCAGAACGATCTAACATCGCAGATCTAAAGTTGATACCTCAGACGGTTCCAGAACGATCTAACATTGCAGATCTAAAATTGATACCTCAGACGGTTCCAGAACGATCTAACATCGAAGATCTAAAGTTGATACCTCAGACGGTTCCAAAACGATCTAACATCGAAGATCTAAAGTTGATACCTCAGACGGTTCAAGAACGATCTAATATCAAAGATCTAAAGCTGATACCTCAGACGGTTCCACAATGATCAAAATCTAAAGCGGAAAAACTTCGGACAAGTTCCGTAGCAATCATCCTCCTAGACTTAAAGCGGTAACCTTGGACGGTTCCGAAACAGTCAACACAAAGACTTTCAAATCCTTCATCAAGATATAATCAATGGATTCATTCTGATGAAAAAACCATCAACACATTTACCAGGTGGCATCTGAAAGCCCATCTCAGGTAATGTTTCAATCTGCCAACAACGTTTCGCAGACGACATTCAAATGCAACTTCCAACATCTCTTCTGATCAAGGTAAGTGCAAATTTTCAGGGCATCTAAATATTTAATCATCTTCTACCTTCAGATTTCAGACAATCTCTTCAGGTTTAAGAAGATTGAATAGGGGCAACTGTTATACCCCAAAATTTGCCCGCATCTTTTTTCAAGAAAACTCCAATCTGGAAATTAAGAGTCTCATATAATCATGGATTTTTATTTCAACAAATATCCTGACATATGAAATACTTAGTTTTTAGAATTTTTCTTATACAGTAATTTGGCTTGCAGTTGAATTTATTCTTACGCAAACGCCAAATACTGTTTATTACTTCACACATGCTATTTATTTATTTACAGATAAATAGTACTGACACAATTGGTACAGAGTTAAATCTTTTTGCAGGCGCAGAATCAGGAAACTCAGACTGTACTGGTAATAAGTAGATTATTATTATCTTTTGTTTCCCACTAATTTTTGTACTATATTCCATTATTTTCAAAAATCTTTTCAAATCTCTTTTTCAAAAATCAAATCCTAACTTTATTCTCTACATCTCTCTTTTTCCCAACACTATCATACACTTTCTTTCAAATCTTACTTCCACTCAAATTTTCCTTTTGTACGGAATCACATCATTCCCCAACGTCTCTATCCTTCTTTCCATTCTATAAATACCTCTCATTTTCTCATAAAAATCTCACATCAAATTCTAATTCATCTCTCAAATTTCTACTTCATAATCCATCCTTTCTTCTTCCCCGACAAAATGGCAAAGCGGTGGGAAACGTGTTTTCTTATGGTCATCACCATTGCTACGGTGATCATGTCTTTCTTCTGTCTGCATAGCCCGGAACACTGTGGACCTGGGATGCTTATGCTCCCAATCATCTACATGTTACTATTTGTAGCATGGGTTATCAATCGTCATTTTTAAAATTTGCCGTATTTCCTATTTCTTAAATGTACCGTTTACTCGTCGTACTGTTCAATATAGTATGTAATATTTGTACTGTCAGTATTAAATGTTGTACTATTTGTCATAATATTTCTTAATTACTCAGATAATATTTTGTGTGTTTTCTGCCAGTCAAATATTCATTTTTCTGTGCATTAAATGATTTTTAGGGTTATTATCGGTAATTTTGCCCGCATACAGTAAATATTAGTTATTTATTATGTCTGTGTTTTTTAACAAGTCATGTAAATAAACTTTCATTTTTCAGATAAAACAAAAACAAAAACAACAAAAAAAAAGAAAATTAACTTTGACTGTTGATTTTTCACTCTAACTGCTACGTCAATACCTGAACAGTCAGTCGACAGCCAAACTGCTGGCAGTACAATTCTCAGTGTTTTGTACCATCAATCAAATCAATATTTTAAAATTCAAAATTCCAAGATTTTTGTTCTAGAAGTCTTCTGAATATCACGCGATTAGCAGAGACTCAACACTGCACAAAAATCAGGTACGCTTAACTGTCTCCTACACAAACAGTCCCTGACTAGGGTTTTCTTGTTTTTACAGGAGAAACAAGCTTTTGAGACCTCAAATGGATTTCATGCACATCCATATATCTCAAAGTACCATCATACAAATTTTCAAACTTCAATTCACTCAGACGCACCGTCAGCAGCTCAAACAGTCAACAGACGACCCGTTTGACCAAAAAGTCAACAGACAGTCAAAAATGAATTTTTTTTGTCAAAGTCCATATTTTGTCAAAGGATTCATCATTTAATCATTGGATGATCATAATTCATCAAGGAAAGATCAAAAATCAACAAAACCCTAAGATTCAAAATTAGGGTTTTTGCCTGAAAAGTCAACTCAACTTTGACTGGTCATAACTCTCTCATCCTTCATCCAAAAAATTCAAACCAAAGCTCATCTTGAAGGAAATTCAATTATCTTTCAAATGCAATTTATCCCATGGTCATTGCATTCACCATTTGAAAAATATGACCAAAGACATTATAGGTCATTTTCAAAGTCAACAAAAAGACACTTTTTTCAAAAGGACACACAAGGAGCATCAAAAATCATTTTGACATGAGACCAAAGACATTGGTTAGAGGACTCTTTGAGGTTTCCAAAAAGTGCAAGATCTCCTTCATATGACAAAAATTGAGGGATTTACACCTTGTTGAAGTTGGCTAAATTTTGGGAAAATGCATGAAATCAACATTGCTCAAAAATGTATTTTTTCCAAATGGGGCCAAGTTTTCATGGTTCAAACATCATTTCCACAATATTATGGGCCTCCCACGACCAAGACTAAGCCCATACCATTTTTGTTCATTTTTTGCTTGATTTTATCTTATTTTAAGATTAAATTAAAAGGAAAAATGAATGGATAATGGGTAGCTTACAATCCAAGCATGACTCACCCAAGGAATCTCCGATTTTCTGCAGAGAATTGAAGCACAAGGCAAGAGAAGTAAAGGAGAGGAAGACTTGGTCAAATATTCAAGGATTTTTAATATTTAAAAATCAAACTTTCAACCAAGCAATCAATGCTCTTAGCTTCACTTCCAAGCAGCTCTTGGCCTATAAATGAAGTGGAATACATCAACAACAAGACACACACGAAATTATAGCCAAGGCATAGCAAGAAAACTCATCAAATTTCTCAAAATTTCCATACACTTTGTAATTTTCAAATTCAATATTCCAATCAATATCAATACAAAACAATCATTCCAATCATCTTCTAAGATCATATAAAGTAAGAATTAAGGTCCCATGAGAGTCGTAACACATGCATAGTGTTCTTCATGTTCATACATAAGTAATTTTCGTTTTCCTATATTTAATCAACCTCAATGTAATCTAATCATTCCAATGAGTTTATGAGGTCCTATAAGCTAGATCTGGGCCTTAACATGTAAGCTCCCACGTGAGAATCACTCCATGCCATTAACAAGTGTTCATGCGTGCTAAAACTTCAACTCCATCGAATCCATAGCTACAAGACTCAAACAGCGAAACTAACATCATATTTGGACTCAGAGAATCCTAATTAGGGGATCTGGGTCACTTGTTTTTATTCCTAACGCTTATTTTTGCAGGTTGATGAAGCTACCAAAAATGGCGTTTTTACTGTACAAATAGAGGAGGTTTAAAACCCCCGCTATTTGTTTGAAAAAATAAGTGAGACGGAGGTTGAAGACGACCACGCGTCCTAGCGTGGTTCGTCAGTCAAAGCTGACTCTTCCCTCCGCTAGCGTGGCTCTTGATCATTGGCTGGTCAACCAGTCTTCCCATCCACGCGTGCACATGTGGGGTCCCAGTCAGAAAGTTTGAATCTCCTTGGATTCAGCACATGTTCCCCACCATCATATCATGCTCCCTCATGATCTGAGCCCTTGATCTCCACTAGCCAGCTCATCCAACGCACCAGATCCAGCAATCCATACCATGGACTCTCAGATTAATCACACATGATCATGTATCCTTTTATTTTCTATTTTATTTTAATTTTCTTTGCAAAATTAATTAAAAATAGTTTTATAAATCCAAAAAATACACAAAAAATATTTTTAGACTTCTAAAATAATATATTATTTTATGAAATAAAAATATTTTATTTTTCTTCAAAATTTCAATATTTTGCATAATTAATTAGTATATATTTATATATTTGCTTTTTAATTATTCTAACCAATCAAAAAATCATAAAAAAATTTGTTCTTTATATTAAATATTGTTTATATATTATAAATTAATTTTGTACATATTTTGAATAATTTTCTCTCTAAGTTTTAATTATTTGTATAATTATTTGCATAATTATGTTTTAATAAGCTTAATCAATTTCAAATCAATTTCAAAAATTCCAAAAAAAATTAGTTTTGTTTTAAAATTAATTGACAAATATTTTGTACATATTTTAAACTTAATTTCTAGGTTTAAATCTATTTTCATCTTTTTTCTTCATTTTAATTTAATTAATCATGCATTAATTATAATTAAAATCAATCATAAAAAAATCCAAAAACATGCCTTTTATTTTTCTTGCAATTTAAATTCCTAGATAAATGTATAGGATGTCAAATTCATGTAAATAGGCTAGTTTACATTTCCTGCACAATCGATGTAATAGCGTAGATTTACTTTCCGCACTTTACATTTCCGCATTTTAATTTCCAGCAAATATAAACTGCGTGTATGTCAAAGATAAAATTGAACCGTTAGATCACTAACTTCAAAGATAAAATATCTGAATCCAATCACAATCACACTTGCACCTCTTAAGGTAATCCCTTCTCATTCTTTTCAAAATCAAAGTCAAAATTCCACTGTTTCGAGTACAAAATCGAACCTTTTGTTTGTATCCGGTGAAAGGATAAATTTTTAAAGGAAATAGGATAAAGACCTTACAACTCAGGGTAGACCTCCTAGTTTGCTTGCTCAAATCAAAACAAACAAAATTCTCATACACTGTTGTTTTTCAAAACAAAACTTTCCAAAAAGACAATACTTTGTATACATCCAAACACGGATCATTACAAAGTTAACGTTCTTTTCAAAACATCTTTCGAAAGATAAACAAGCATTTTGTATACATCCGCACAAGGATCATTACAAATTCAATTTACAAAAGTATTTGAAACCACATATGAGCATTCTAAAGCAATTGAAAAGTGATCGAAAAACAAGTGAGCTAAGCAAACTTAAGAGCCCATGGATAACCATGGATACAAAGGGTGCTAACACCTTCCCTTTGTATAACCTACCCCCTTACCCAGAATTTCTTAAAGGTCTTTTTTCTGTTTCTTTTATAAACCTTTCCTTAATTGGATAAAATAAAAGGTCGGTGGCGACTCTGTGAATTTTCAAAAATGCGAAAGCATAAGCGATAAAAAAGAGTCAGTTCACGTATCTCTCCCGCTCAGAGGTATGACCCGAGAAAAACGGAGGTCCACAGAACCGTTGAAGTCAAGAGATCTCGATTAAATACATTGAGTCAAGAATATGAGTTATTCAAAATGCAACCTAGAAAATCCATCATCGACTTATAAAAAAGATTTGCGCTCTTGGTAAATCACTTGAAAGCACTTGGTAAAACTCGTACTACTGAGGAACTCAATCTTAAAGTGCTTAGATCCTTATCTAAGGAGTGACAACCAAAAGTGACAACAATATTCGAGAAGAAAAGTCTATTAAGAATGACTTCCGCAACATTGTTCAGAAAACTTCAAGAATATGAAACGGAACTCAGAAGACTTGAAACACGTGAAATTAAAGTTAAAGATTCAAAATACATTGCCTTAAAGACAAGAGTCAAACATCATGATAGAAATCAAGAAGAATCCACTAGTGAAGAAGATGATGAGTTTATTAAGAAGTATGAAAAGTTTCTAATAAAAGAAAGGAAAAAGGAGATCATTAAAAGGGAAGCACCAACAAGGAAGGTTAAATGCTTTGAATATGGAGAAAAATGACATGTCAAAAGTGAATGGCCTACACTTGAAAAGAAGAATACAAATTTCAAGAGAAATAAGGACAAAAGGCCAAAGAAAGCATATGTAGCATGGGAGAACAATGAAATAAGTTCATCTTCAGATAAAGAACATGTGAATCTTACATTGGTAGCAACACACACTAGTACAAAAATGTTAATTTACACCCATTTTTTTTTATTAAATTTACACCTATTATTTTTTAAAAAAATCGGATGTATATCCACTTGGTGAAAAATGTCTAACGAATTTACACCCGTTTAAAACGGGTGTAAATACTTTCTTAATTACACCCTATTTTAATTAAAATCGTGTGTAAATACGTTCTTACTTACACCCCATTTTAAAAATATCGGGTGTAAATATGTTCTACGTTACACCTTATTTTATCAAAAATCGGGTGTAATTAGATTTTTATAAATTATAGTTAATGTCTACAAATGTAGTATAAATGTTTTTGAGGTCTTTGTAATTGTGTTGCAATGTGGTTGCAACTAAGTTATGAGTTACTGTAGATTAGTTCTAATTTTACCGTTACTGACAAACTCACTTTTCAACTATACAAAACTTAACATACAAGTTCTACAAAACTACCATTAAGAAGAAGCATTAGCTATTCCCATAACGATAAAGTCTGATTTTCCCATAAGAGATCATTCAAAAATTGTTAGCTAAAATTCTATTTACATCAACTTGCATAAACACCCTAATCCATCCTCATCTTAACAAAACCAACAAAGCTAACATGCATTCAAAGACATACTATACTCCCTCCAAAATGCAAAATAAGCAAAAACAGTAAGTAGAAACTTGATTTATCTAGTTAAAAATTAAAATCTCAACATGATCAATATGGTAAAAATAAACACAATCATACAGTATAGTTGAAAAGTAAGAAACTACTCTCAAAATTAATGAATAAACTACACTCACCTCAAAATGTGATGCTAAAGATGCAGGGGTTGGTTGAAATAAAAAGGGGCATTAATCAATACAATTTGTTTGGACCTATACAAAAGAAGGTAAAATATAACCCTTGGGTAAGTATGAAATATAAAGAAAAACAATAAATGAAAATTATTTAAAAATTAGCAACTATTCTTTCCAAGCACAAATTGTCCTGCATATTGTAAAATGACAACTTATGCATCAAATAAGAATAGAAGACATTCATTCTAAAAATCCTAAGAGCTTCATGAAAAACAATAAGCTCAACAATATTAATATACAAACTAAAATATAATTATAATGAAGCATGAAGAGAGAATCACAGATGAGAACTAACATTCATTCGAAATTCTAAGAACTTCATGAAAAACTAGTAGGTGGAACAACAAAACTGTGCATCAAATGCAAATTAAAATCTGTAATAACAAATATTAAAATCTGTAATATCAATCTGAAGAACAAAAACAACATTATTTGATTCATGTTCCATTAATTCAAACAAAACTTACATGTTAAACTAATGAACTTCAACATAGATATTGTTACACAGAAGTTAATGGACACAGTTTTACAATTTTATTAAGGTCAAAACAAAACTTTTTAAAAGTTGGCATAAGTCATGCCAAAACAAACCAGTAAAAGTAATACTAAAAACCTGAGGTACTGATGAGCTGTGAGGTGCAAAAATACTCAGTAAACTTGACCTTATTATGAAGAATTGGATTAGAAACAAGGGTGAGATACATGACAAATACCTTAATTGGGATCCTAATAAAGTCAACAACAACAATGAAGGCCTTATGCACAAAGCTCGAAATCAAATGGAAGATAATTTAAAATATTATATACTCAGAACCACAAAAGTAATGAAGATAAAAGAACTGCTTACAACAATTATATGCAAAGGAATATTGATAACCATTATTCTACATTTAATATTTTTATTGTTATAAGAACTTCCTCAATTGCAGTGAACTAAGTTCCCATCAAAACAAAATTAACACACTCCAATTCAAAAGAAATATGAAAAATTGCCACCAAATGACTTACCCTCAACAAGAACCCCAAACTAAGAGTTTCAGTGTTCGAATTTGGGAAAATACAAAACACAATCAAAATCAACAATTCACAAATTGGAGAAACGTGCTCGAATATCTGAAAATGCAAAACCACAATTAATTATTAGAAACCTAAAATGTAACAAACATGCATCAAATTTGGGAATGGAAGAAGCTTACCGAAATGAGAGTGAAGGAAACGGTGGCGGCGACGGGTTTTACAAACTTCTGCTTATCGAAATGAGAGTGAGGGAGTGAGTGAAGAAACCCGAAATGAGAGTGAGCAAAGAAACCCACAGAAACCCTTACCGAAATGAGAGTGAGCGAGTGAAAGGAACCCGAAATCAAACTTAGTTGAATCCTCTTACATATATGTTCAGTCGCTAAATCACCATTCCCATTGCATGCGTGAAAGAGTTATGGGTTTCTGAAAATGAGTATTTTATTATGAGTATTATGTTCAGAGTTTTATGAAAGTAAATTTAGAGTATTATAATGTTTCAACTAATAAAGAGTTATATTATAATTTTTAAATTACTTTATTCACCCATTAATATGCCACAAAGATTATATATGTTGAGTTATACTCTTAAATAAATTTTTTTATTCATATAAATTTACACCCGTTTTTTTGTTTAAAGGGAGTAATTGAAATTTGATTAAAATAATATTTTTAATTTAACCCCGTTTTTAGAAAATAGGGTGTATATTGTCACCTGATAATGTTTAAATTAATATTTTATTTACAAAATTGCCACCACATTTCTAATTTACATCCGTTTTTAGTATATTGGGTGTAAATTTTAAAATTATATTAATCTTTTTGTACTAGTGACACCATTCTGATGATGAAGACGACGAGGTTAGTAATGAATCTTCTCTTTATAATGATGTACAAGGGGACATAAATGAACTCTTGAATGAATGCAAAATTCTATACAAAACAATGACATCTCAAAAGAAACAAATTTCGTATCTAGAAGAAAAAGTCGAGACAATGGAAAAATAAATTAGAGATGAAAAAAAAAGATAATTAGTGATGAAAAACATAATCTTGTATGTAATAATTATGAATCACTTTCATTCCAAATTGTTCAATTAAAAAGAGTTCTTGAAAGGTATGAAAAATGACAAATTGGGTTGGAAGGGGTTCTTAGCCAACAAAGATTTTCTAATGATAAAAGTGGTATTGGTTATTCAAAGTTTAACAAATCAAGTACTAGTAAAACTATATTAGTTAAGGAAAGTGACCAATCCAACAAGTAAAAAGTGAATAAAGCACAAAAGGTTCATTATTATCATTAAAGGAAAAGTTTTGTTAAGAAGAAATCTTATACTCCTAGATATAGAAATAATTTTGTACCTACTTGCTTTTATTGTGGTATTATTGACAACACACCTAATGTTTGCTATGTTAGAAACTTTAGTGTAGCAAGTGGACATTATGTGTGGGTTAAGAAGAGAACTAACTATGATGGACCAAAAGTACATTGGGTACCAAATCAAACTTAAATTGTTTTGAAGGTTTTCTTAAGAACCACTTTAAATCTATAATGTTTTTGATTAATGGTGGTTCTGAGCATTTGATGGGAGACATAAACTAATTTTCATACCAAGTTCTAAAATACCAAAGGTTATTTCACATTTGGGGAATACCTTAAAGGAAGAATTATTGGCATTGAAAAAGTTGAATTACTAACTTTCACATCCAATTGAAGATGTACTTTATGTTGAAAGACTAGAGCAAAATCTTCTAAGCAAAAGTCAACTATGTGACAATGACTTCAAAATTATATTCACCAAAGATGAATGTTTGGTGAAGTCACTTATAAGGTAAAACTCATAGGTATACATTTCTTTTATTTTTATAAATTTCTATATATTTTTAAAAGTATTTTCTCATCCTTTTGACTAATGATAAAGGGGGAGAAGATATATATGTGTATGTGTATCCTTGTCTTTAACTATTGCAGCCCAAAAGAAAGATGCAAATTCTATATGGATCAAGAGAGATCCTTGATCAAGGGGGAGTTATCAAAGATATGAGGAGCATTCACATACGAGATTCTCATTCACATAAAAGATTCAAGCATTTCAACTTTCAATTGTTTGTCATCATCAAAAAGAGAGAGAATGTGAAGTCAAGACTCTCCATACAATGTGTTTTGATGAAGACAAAGTACAAGATAAATAATCATGTCAAAAAGTATGAAAAAAGCTTCAAATACATTTTATCAATTCAAGTGTTCAAAACTAATCATGTGTGAAAGTTAACATCAAATAATTCAAGACTTTTACTTTGAAGACTTTGCATGGATCTTGATTGATAAATGTACAAACATGCATTTATATTGATAAAGTTAGTGCTCAATTATTCTCCAAAAAATCACTTGCATGCATTGGTCATTTGTGTTCAAAATCACTTTCAAATATATATTTTTTTTTATGTTTGAACCATGTTAAATTACTTTCAAATGTAATTTTTTTCTTCATGTTTGAATCATGTCAAATCACTTTCAAATACAATCTATTGACTAGGAAAAATCAATAGATGTTGCATTATGTTGGTTCAAATAATTAGACAAATTACCATGCATAAAAATCCTTGATTCAAATGCATAATAATAAAACAAAATAATTTTTTAATAAAAAAACTGTCAGCACTTTTTAAGTCAGGTCTAGTTAACTGACTTAACAAAATCTGATGCTGTTTAAAATTTAAATAATTAATTGAAATTCAAAATTGCTGCGAACCTATTAAGTCAGGTAACCGTTAAAACCGACTTAACAAGTCCTGTATGATTTTGAAAAAAAAACACAACTTTTTAACACCTTTTCCTGAAGTCTTCATGAAACCTTTTCATTTTAATTTGACATTTATTCATATTATTTTTTCATGACTTTACCATGTTTTATAGAGGTGTTATGCTCATATAAATACACGAAATTTCAAATTACAAATCACCTCTTCAATAGCAATTTAACATCATTTTTTCATTCTACTTTCAAAACAAGTGTTTGTGTTCTTCAACTTTCACAAAATATTTTCTGCATGTATTTCCATATCAATTCAGAAAAAATTCATATAATATTTACAAACACTTGAACACTATATTCTATCGTTATAAATTGTTTGTTTGGAAGAGAAGATCAATTATATTAATACATCACTCAAAGTGATAATTATTCTACAAATTTCATATTCTCAAAAATCTTGTTGTATTCATATCTTATTTTCCAGAATTGTTGGAATTAAGAATACCTGGTTTTGTATTCCTTGTTGTTCAATATTGTTGGAAGCAAGAAGTTGAAAGTGAGAGGATTGTTCTCATTTCAACTTGATTATTCCAAGAGGATTGTTCTTGGTTGTTTTGTTAGAAGATTGTAGCAGAAATCTTGGATTTAGGCTTGTACAGATATCTAACATTAGTGAAATCTCTTTTGTGTTGAAAGGGGATTGGAGTACTCTCGGATTGTGAAAGGAACCAGGATACATCTCCGTGTTCTTTACTTTTCCGTATCTACCACTTTTCAAAGTCCTAACTCTCCCCCTCTTAGATGCAATCTTAAACTTACAGTAAGATGGGGAAGCTGTATGATTTTGTGTGGGCTTGGGTTTGCTGGTTTATTTGGTCAAATAAAAACGAGGTTTTGTTTGATGATGGTGTGGCTCACCTGGTTCAAATAGCGAATTTCTTGAAGATGAGATCGTGGGAATGCTATGTTACACCTAGGGATGGAAAACAGGAATGTCCGCCCCGTTAAGGCTCGCCCCGCAAAAGTCCGCAAAAAAACAGAGCGGGGCAGACATAGTTTAGGATGCAGGCCTTAAACCTTGGCCCTCCCCGCTAAAAAGTGAGGGCGGGACGGGTTAAGCCCGCAGGCACTACACCTATTAAGCCTAAAAATGTAAAATTTTATGTTAATTTCTATGTCCGCAAAAACCTCCATGAAAAACAGGGCGGGGTGGTCACATTAAAGGGCAAAGACCTAAAACCTTAACCTGCCCGGTACTAAAGTGAAGGCAAAAAGAGCATGTTCAACGGGCCGAGCTAGTTTTGCCATCCCTAATTACACTCTCTAATATATGCAGTGACTTTAGTTAGGAGGATTGGTGCAATTTTTTGGGGTTTTGTTTGTAAGATTTTGTTTTATTTTTAGAGGGATTTGGGGTTGGAGCCATAATACATCCTATTAATATAATTTGCTTATAAAAAAAGTTCATCTATCTGTTTAGATTTTTTTCCACTTTTCTCTTTCTCGTTATGTTAATTTAAAAGCGTAATAGTAGGGGTAATCAAACTGCATTACCATGTAGGTTATAACTTATAGGTTATGATAACTTATAACTTATGGCTGATGATTATAGCTGATAATCTAATTGAAGTGTTTAGTAAAATTAACAGTTTAATTAGTTGATAAATTAAAATGACATAAAAGATATTTAATATATAATTTTTATTTTAAATAAAAATAAATTATAAAGGATAGTAGTGGGTTTTAGTTAAAATAATAAGGGTAAAAATTAAAGAAAAAATAATAAACTACAACGCTAATTGAAATAGTCATAAAAAAATAAAATATAAATTTGTGATGAAAAAACAGTTACCAAACATATCTTTTATCGTCATACGATCTAATGAATTATAAACTCAAAAAATATCATGTCAAACAAAATTCACAGTAGAAATGTGAGTGTTTTATATATTTTAAAATTCACTTAAATGTAGGTTATGATTTTGTCAGGTTTTAAAATAAAAAAATGCTTATGCCACGTACTAAAATTTTATGGGGTAAAATTGAAAAGAAAAAGAAACTAGGGCAATCGATAGTTAAGATATAATTTTTGATTTGCTATTAAAACAAATTCCAAATATCTTCTCTAAAAAGAAATTCTAGTTGCCGCAAATATTTCTCCTAAACAAGATCTTACTATTAAATATTTACCTTCCTCATTAGGTTACATAATATTTGCAAAAATACGCTATAAATAACTGTTAACTCCTTGAAAATCTTAATCAAATACTACTTTTCTTCTCGGACGAAAATAGTATCCGGACTCATGGACTTCGACGAAGACCTCGGATGCTGCGCCTGCTGCGGATGTCTATGCTGTTGCCTCTTCAATGGCATCTGTAACCTAATTTGCACTCTAATCGTAATCCTAGGAATCTTTATTTTCCTCTTCTGGCTCATCGTACACCCTACTCCTCTCAAATTCAGCGTAACAGATGCATCCCTTACTCAATTCAGTTTCACAAACAACAACACACTTAACTATAATCTCTCCCTCAACATCACAATCCGAAACCCTAACAGAATGCTTGGTATCTACTACGATAACATCGAAACGAATGCGTTTTATCAAGGTGTTAGGTTTAGTTCTCAAACCCTAGGGCCATTCTTTCAGCGTCATAAGAGTACAAGCTTCTTGAAGCCTGTTTTTAATGGCCAGCAATTGGTTCCTTTGAGGTCTGATCAGATTTCAGAATTCAAGAAGGAGAGGAAAGATGGAGTTTATAGAATTGATGTGAAGGTTTTACTTGATGTGAGGTTTAAATTGGGTTTGTTTAAGATAGGGAAAGTGGAACCTAGGGTTCGTTGTGATTTGAAGGTTCCGTTGAAATCAGGGAGTAGAACTTTGTTGGTGAATGGGTTTCAAGATACTGATTGTGATTGGGATTACAAATGGAGGTGATGTCAAATTTAAAATACTAATTTTTTTTATTGTTTTTAGGTGATTTTTATTTGTTAGTTTTTTCATTAGACCATTGTCATGATCATCTCATCGATGGAAGTTTTTTAGTTTTTTTACGTTATGAAAGTTTGAAATTATAATTATGAGAAAAGGGGTGATGCATTTTACACTGTCAACCAATGATCACCCATGTATCCAATTAAACCATTTTTTTATTTAAAAAAAACTTAATGACATGGCACATTTATAATTTTTTATTGAATGACAGTGTAAAATTATTTTACACTGTCAGTGCACTACCTTTTAACTCTATAATTATTATCTTGTTGATAGTATTTGTTTTACATTATAGTTTAATATCATGGCCCACGGATTCTATTATTTTAATTTATAAATTCAAAAATTAAAATTCATTTAATAAAAAACTAAAACCGAATAATTTAGAACGATGGAGATAATAATAGTAAATTTTTCCATCAGATTATGAAGGAAAGAAGAGTAGGAATCGCATTAGTTCGGTCAATACTAGTAGTGGTGTGGTTTCTTCGATGAAGGATGTTAAGGAGGCGGTTAAAGAGCATTTCGAAAACAAATTCAAGGAAGATTGTTTGAGTAGACCATCTCTTGATGGTATAGAAATTAACACTTTGAGTTCGGAAGAAAGTTTGTCTCTTGAAGTTCCTTTTTCGGAAGAGGAGATTAAAGAAGCGGTTTAGAGTTGTGAAGGTTCGAAGAGTCCGGGTCCGGACGGTTTTTCTCTTCTTTTCTTCGAGACTTGTTGGTCTCTCTTGAAGAGAGATATTCTCTCGTGTTTTAAAGATTTTTTCAACGGAGTCGGGTCTTGGAATTAATTTCCATAAAAGCAAGATTATTGGTATCAATATTAATCCTCACTTTTTGAGAGTAGCTACTTCATTTCTTTCTTGTAGGACGGAGGCGAAAGAGTTCAAATTCCTCTGTATCATTATAGGAACTAATCCTAGAAGGCTTTCTTCGTGGAAACCTCTCTTGGAAAATATAAGGAAGGGATGCAAAGTAATTTTTTGTGGGGAGGAAGGGATGCGAAAAGAAAAATTCATTGGATTAGTTGCAGAGAGGTTTGTCTTCCTTTTGAAAAAGGAGGTCTTGGCATAAGGAGTTTGGAAGAGTTTAATTACGCGCTTTTAATGAAGTGGAAGTGGAAAATTTTGGAAGCTTCTAATTCTTTGTGGTACCGGATTTTAAAGGCGAGATATGAAGATGTCAAATTGAAGGCAGGAGAGTCTAAGTTAAATAATAATTGGAGTAGGAGATCCGTCTGGTGGTCGGATATCACCGCTATGGGGAAATTTTTACCGAAAGATTTTTTTGCTAAAAATATTAAATTTCGTGTTGGGAATGGAAATGCTATTTCTTTTTGGCATGCTAAATGGATGGAAGAAGGTATTATCAAAGAAGTTTTTCCGGATTTGTTTTCTCTTTCTATTTTGCAGGAAGTGTCCATTTCCGGAATGGGTGGTTGGATCAACGATGAGTGGCATTGGGGCGATTTTGGAGTGAACTATACGGCTGTTCTGGGGGCTGAAACAGCGTTGTCCCGGCTGTTACAGCTGCTGCCAGCGGCATCAATGCATACAACAGCCCCGGATTTGCCCATGTGGCTTCCGGAAGTCGAAGGCTCCTTCACCGTAGCTTCTTTTTATCGTGAGATTTGCAATTGTTCTATTCCGTGTGGTCCGCCTAATCGTTTTAATTTTGTCTTCTTAAATTTATGGAAGATGGATGTGCCAAATCAAGTTAAAGCTTTTGGATGGAGATGCTTCAAGAACAAGATTCCAACTAAAGATTCACTCTTGAAAAAGGGCATCCTTCTTGCTTCTTCGAATCTAAAGTGCGTTTTTTGTGATGAGGTTAGTGAATCTCCTTCTCATTCCTTTTTTAGGTGTCGGCATTCCATTGATGTTTGGAAAGAGATGGCGGGGTGGATAGGCATGGGATATGGTCACTTTTTGGACTTTAAAGAAAGTTTTTGGGTTTGGAGTTCCTTTTGTCATCATAAGAAGGTTAAGAGAGGTAAGGAAGGTTGTGTGTGGTTGGCCATCATTTGGAGTTTATGGTTGAGTAGGAATGATATAATATTTAACAATGCTTCTTGCAACGCTCATGATCTAGTTTGGAGTTGTAAATCTCTTATTTGGAGGTGGTCAGGTATCGGGAAAATTACACATCCTAATTGTAACTTCTACGAGTTTAGAAAAAACCCGTTGTTTTACTTAAGTTAGGTTCTATTTGGTGTGTAATTTTCTTTGTTGGATTTTGTTCGCCTCTTTGTATCCGAGTTCCTAGAACTTTCGTTCTTTTCTAATGAAACTTGCTTACAAAAAATAAAATTTAGAGAATGATGTCGTGTTATGGAATCTTTTGCGAAACATTGGTTTTTTTTGTTTGGATAAGTCTTTTTTTATAAGCATCTTTATATTCTAATTAGAGTATTAGGGATCACTACGCCAAATTTATGTTTTAGCAGCGCAGCTACAAAAGCGCTTTTAGCAAAAGCGCTCTCGTAGGGTTTGTTAAAAACAAAATTAAAAAACAAGGGAAAATGATGCAAAAAAAGCACTCTGGTAGGGGGGTTATGAGAGCGCTTTTAAAAAGCGCTCTGGTAGGGAGGTTATGAGAGTGTTTTTGAAAAGCGCTCTGGTAGAGTGGGTAACAGGCTACGAGTGCGCTTTTATGTCAAAAGCGCTGGTATAGACCAGACTATGAGAGCGCTTTTCAGAAGCGCTTTAGTGGCCTTTATTTCTAAAAAACAAAAACACGCGTTTCTCACCCACTACGGTTTCTCACTTTCTCTCTTTCGTTTTCACACGATATTCTGCGTTCTCTCCGCCGCTCTCCTCCGTCTCTGTGTTCTCTCCGCCGCTCTCCTCCGTCTCTGTGTTTTCTCCGCCGCTCTCCTCCGTCTTTGTGTTCTCTCCGCCGCTCTCCTCCGTCTCTACGTTCTATCCTCCGTCTCTGCGTTATCTCCTCCGTCTCTTCAGTCAGTCCGTCCTATAGGAGGTAAATTCATTTTAATTTCTCATTTTGTTGTTGATAGTTTCAGGGTTTAGTATATATTTTGTGCATTATAGTGTTTGTTTTGAAAATAGGGTTTAGGGATTCACAAACTATTCTCTCGGCCTCCTCCGCGTGCGAGTCACAGCTCGATTCCAGCTCTCTCCGTCACGATCCAGCCGATAGTCTCCTCTCGTGTGACCGCGATTCCAGTAACCTCTCACGCTTCCGGCAATTGTTGTTTACTTCTTCAATTCAAGCTCTATCATCATATTTCGGTAATTCTTCAAACCTTTGATGTTGTGTTAGTTTCTTGATGATAATGAATTAGTTTGAGCATAATTCATAAGTGATGTTAGTAGGTCGATGGAGATTTATGGAAATTGATGAGTTTAATTGTTGAATATGAGATTAGTTTGTGAGTTGTTGTGTTAACTTACTCATAATGCTCGTAAATCAAATAGTTGCATATAGGGTGTTTGTTGAATTATTAGTGAAATGCTATGTTCTTGATTATGATCAATATAAGGAGTAGTGTTGATGTTGTTGATGATTGTTGGTGTTTATACTTGGTTTAGTGTTGGTTTGGTGACTTTTTTTAATGGTGCAACAATGCTGAAAATTGGTAATATTTTGTTGATTATATGTTGAGAATTGGATATTGGATAATGTTGGTGTTGTTACCACTTGTTGATGATATTTCATTTGAATTGATGATGATTTTGTGGCTTCTTTAATGATGATATGATGCATACGTAATGCTGGATTTTTGAAGATTGTTTTGATGATGTTGTGGATTTCAATTGGTATGGATGACTTGGATTATGAAGAAATAAGGATGCTGGAAATTTGGTGATGGTATTGTCTAAAAATCGATTATTAGGTGGACATGATATTTGCATAGAAACCGTGTTAATTCAAGTGTCTAAGTGCTGGAAATTTTTGTGGTGTTATTTGATATTGTTAGCATGATATTTGGTTGAAATGGTGGATTAAAGAGAGAGTATAATATTGGAAGTTTACTTGGTTCTTGCTTACTTGAGTTGTTCAGCACTAATTGTTGAATTTGATGGATAACACTTGATAATATGTGGTGCTAATTGTTGAAACTTTTGAAACAATGTTGACTCTACTTGTTGAATTGTTCATTTTAATGATTGTTTCTATTGATTGATGTGCATTGATAGCAAATTGGAGAATTAATTGTGAGCTATAAAATGGTGTGGTAACTTGTTGATTCATGAGGATTAAAGCTTGTTAGCATTAAACAGTTGTCTCTTTCAATTTATATATTTTCATATAACCTATTGTTTTAATTTATAGAGCACACTGGTTGTTGCTTGCTATCAACCCTATAAGAGAAGTGGTATATTTTCTGAATTCGGTAGATGGTGAGTGGACCAATTATCCGGCTATGAAGACAATGATTGATACGTAAGTGGGATCGTTCTAAATATTTGTGTATATTTATATATTTAATTATTTGTGAGATTGATCTAAATATATGCTTTTATATTTTTGTTAGATCAATACAAGTGTTCCGAAGTCAACGAGACGCACAGGTATCCCGGACTAAATCAAACAACATTACTTGGATCAAAGTGCAGGTACATTATTTTTCACAATTTTGCTTATAATATTTATGCTATTTGATAAAACAAGACAACTATAAATCTTATTTGTTTTTCTATGTAGTGTCCGATACAGCGAAACAGTTCAGATTGCGGATACTATGTTTTGAGGTTTATGAAAGAAATCATTCAAGCGAATCAATTAGAGATTCCAATCACGGTATGAATTTATAACTTAAGATAATTTCCTATAATTTATTACATTTAACTAAATCATTCATATTATGTTTTTGTTCTGTAGTACTTTGACGACTTCTATGTTGCTTCTTACACGAGACTTAAGTTGGAAGAAATCAAAGAGGATTTGTGTCAATTTTATATTCAGCAACTATTCATGTAGGTATGAATACAATATTGTGTGAACAGTTTTATGAATACATTATTTTGATAATAACTTTGTGTTTGAGTTTCTTTGGTGGATGTTGGTTCATGTTTGTTTTTGTTGTTGTTGAGCCTTTAATTGACTGTGTTGTTCTGTTCATACTTTGCAGGACCAGGCCGGGAAACGATCAAACTTTTGAAGTATAATATTATAGTATTCTAGGATGGTTACTAACTTTGTTCATACTGTTGTCAATATTTGAAGTATAATATTGTTGATGTTACTGATTTAGTTTGTTTGACATGAGTTAGTTACATGTGAAACTTTCTGTATATATATATCATACTTTACATGATTTAGTTTGTTTGACAGGAACTATAATGATGTATATATATAATTTTGGATATTATAATGGTATTATATTAGTATATATATTGTCCTACCTATGGTTGAAAATATATCGTCGAAAATATTACAGGTTGAAAATATATTACAGGTCGAAAATATTACAGGTCGAACTGGGAGGCTTAAATTACAGGTTGCACTTTAAAATACCTCATTTAGCAACGACAGCGCTTTAAAAAACGCTCTTAAAGGGCCACCTACTAAAGCGCTTTATTACTAAAAGCGCTGCCTAAGATTAAAAAAAAGCATAAAAAAAAAACGCAACCTACGAAAGCGCTTTTGGAAAAGGGCTCTTATAGGGGGGGCTACCAGAGCGCTTTTTCCAGAAAAAGCGCTCTGATAGGGGGGGGGGGGCTACCAGAGCGCTTTTTCTGGAAAAAGCGCTCTTATAGGGGGGCTACCAGAGCACTTTTCTGGTAAAAGCGCTCTTATAGGGGGGGCTACCAGAGCGCTTTTCTGGAAAAAGTGCTCTTATAGGGGGGCTACCAGAGCGCTTTCAAAAGCGCTTTCGTTACCTACGACAGCGCTGGCTCTGGCAGCGCTTTAAAGCGCTTTAGTAGCCCAAAAAAGCGCTTTCGTAGCCCTTTTCCGTAGTAGTGGATATTTTAACCTAAATAAAAAAATCACATATAGTCGCGTACAGACAAACATGTTAAAAGAATTCAGAGGGTATTTGCACAACTCGTATAAGCTATAATTCAATTTTTTGGAATTAATTTGGAGCCACCCCATGAGAACAGCTTAATTTTAAAAAATATTTCTTCAACATCACCCTCTCATTATTAAAAATAATATCATTTATAAAGTTCTAAATACTCCAAACTGCAGTTAACCATGTGATTCCTTCTCTGCAGCATGAAACACTTCGCTTCAAAACAACTCATACCTTCAAAAATTAACTACGACAATCATCATTATTTACAATTTCAATTATAAACCAGTTGCCAAATTCTTCTAATCATTTGATAATGCACCATAGGATGATCAATCTCTTCACCGAACTAATTACAAAAAATGCACACTTTATCAAGAGGATTAATGATGATTCCTTTTCGAGCAAGTTGAAAACGTGGCGGTAGTCTATCATGAAATAATATCCAGCCAAAAATCTTCACTTTATAAGGGACTTTGGACTTTCATAGACTCTTCAAAGCTTTCTTGATCCCTTCATTAGCTACAACCTCCTCCTGAACTTACATCAGTTTGTCATAGCAAGATTTGACTGAAAAACTATTACCAGCTCCATATGGCCAAACAACACAATCAACGTGATTTTCCACCGGACTAACCCCCATAAGTAATTCCTCCAGTTCTTTCACCTATGTATCCTACTCATAATTTTCCAACATAAGCTCCCACGCGATACTCCACTACCAATAACCATCCACCCGAAAACCATGATTCCCAAAAGACGCCTTCTGTAACACCCTAGATTGCTTTCAGGATGATCGACTAACCCTACAAACTAACACTACAAACTAACACAGGTCTTTTCAGCATACTTTGACCTCGCTTGCATGCTTTCCGGGAAACTTCCCAGAAGGTCACCCATCCCAGAATTGCTCCAAGTCAAGCACGCTTAACTGTGGAGTTCTTATTGAACGGGCTACCGAAAAGAAGATGCATCTTGTTGGTATAGGTAGTACCTATCAATCCTTATAAGCTTTCCTTCAACCATGCAGTCTCATACCTGCACGGCCTTAGGATCCCTCTCATTCCGATGTGGCGACCACTCTTTTCCATATTCAACTTCTCGAGTGTTACATGCGGTGTAACCACCCCTCGCCATCTTTGGCCTCGGGTGTTACATGCCCACCAGCTTCCGCATGGTTCGTCCTCGAACCACATCATACTAGGAGAGGTCTGGCTCTGATACCATTTGTAACGCCCCATACTGCTTTCGGGATGATCGACTGACCCTATAAACCAACACGGGTCTTTTCAGCATGCTTTGACCTCACTCGCACGTTTTCCAGGAAACTTCCCAGAAGCTCACCCATCCCAGTATTGCCCCAACTCAAGCACGCTTAACTATGGAGTTCTTATGGAACGGGCTACCGAAAACAAGATACATCTTCTTTTCGGTAGCTCGTTCCATAAGAACTCCATAGTTAAGCGTGCTTGACTTGGAGCAATTCTGGGATGGGTGACCTTCCGGGAAGTTTCCCGGAAAGCGTGTGAGTGAGGTCAAAGCATGCTGAAAAGACCCGTGTTGGTTTGTGGGGTCAGTCAATCATCCCGAAAGCAATATAGGGTGTTACGAATCTTGTTTTCGGTAGCTCGTTCCATAAGAACTCCATAGTTAAGCGTGCTTGACTTGGAGCAATTTTGGGATGGGTGACCTTTTGGGAAGTTTCCCGGAAAGCGTGTGAGTGAGGTCAAAGCATGCTGAAAAGACCTGTGTTGGTTTGTGGGGTCAGTCAATCATTCCGAAAGCAGTATAGGGCGTTACACCTTCTTATACACAACTGCATTGTACAAGTTTGGGAAGAAATTACGAAGAGAAAATCTGCCAAACAATTTTGTTGTCTAGAATGGAATAGTGAGACCATCTCCAAGATGCCATGACATGCACAGTTGCATTGTACAAGTTTGGGAAGGAAATTTTGTCATCACTATCATTGCACTGTTGCTAACACTCATGATGTCTTTATCTCCATCTGACCAAAATGATAACCATTCGCCTGAAGCATAGCTTGAGAAATCAAATTCTTCATCAATTCTGGAATATAACGCACCTCACTCAACATGTGCATGCCACCATCATCCAAAGCAATTTTAAGTTTCCCCTTTCTAGTTATTCTACAATTTTTATCATCACCTAAATAGAAAAAACTGAAATCAATTGATTTTTAAAGAGTTGAACCACTCATGCAGCATCATATGGTAAGAGCACTCAGAATCAAGAATCCATGCATCAATGCACTTTGCAGATGAAATGAAAAGAAAATCCTCTTCACTACAAGAACCATCACACTGAACTACATTTGCCAAACTACTGTCACCTGACTTGTTTGGATAGTCCCTTTTCCAATGGCCAATTTGCTTGGAACCATAACATTCTGTTGATTTTTTGTCCTTGAACTTGAACCTCTTTTTCTTTCCAAAACTCACTGTGTTACCCTTACCTCTTCCACAGTCTTGACCTCCCTTCACAAATAAACCTTTAGCTGAGCTTCCTCCATATTCCTCTACACTTTGGCGACATTGTGCGTGTTATAAAAGCGGAGAAGAAATCGAATCCAACGTGATTGTTTCCTTCCAGTATGTGAGAGTGGTCACCAAGTGATCATAAAAGCTTGGTGAATACCACAACAAAATGATGTTTTTATCTTCACCGTCAACCTTCACACCAAGCTCTGTCAAATCAGTGAGGATGTTGTTGAAAGCGTTGACATAAGCCTGCAAATCACATCCTTCCTACATCTCCAGGCTATATAGACGCTGCTTCGCGAACAATTTTTTCATGAGCGTCTTGTACATGTACTAATTTTTCAATTTATCCCAAACATCCTTTGAGGTTGTGAGGTCCAGGATATGATTCATCGCGTCATAAAAATGAAAAATCTTATCAATCTCGTGGCCTTCTCCTTCATCTCATTCTAATAAATGGTTGTGATGTCTGTCGGTTTTACATCACGAAGTGCCTTCTGTAAACCATATTGAGTCAACAAATCATTAACCCTCCTTTGTCATAAACCAAAGGCATCGTCTGATACCAATTGTTAGAACAGAAATGCAAATACAAATCAGAGTAGATAGAAACACACAACAGTTTGGCCAAATTACATGCGTCTACGACTATAAAGTAGCTATGGTTTCCTTTATTTATGTCTCGTGAATTCTGTCGCACGCTCGCGAAAAATGAACAGAGTCGCCACCAATATATTTATCCCATAAGGGAAAGGAATATCAGATAACCTAATAAAGGAAGGAACAGGGTCTTGCGACCAGAGAATCAAGGTACGGGAGTCGGTTACGCAAGGGGAAGGTATTAGCACCCCTCGCGCCCATCGTACTCGATGGTATCCACCTATGTTTGTTTCTATCTAAAGGGTGTGTAACTATGTCTATGTCTAAATGCGAAATGAATGCAAAATGTAGGGAAAATAAAGAATTGTACTCGCACGGGCCCTACCCCGCTGCCTACGTATCCTTTTCAGGAATCAGAGTTACCATAGCTCGGCTCCGTATTTTTGTTTGTTTTTGTGTTTTTTATTTGGGCGGCGTCAACGTTCACGTTCTTGCATAAGGGGACAGACCTACGATGCGTTCGAACAGAAATGACATTGCCCTTAGGTGCCAACGAGGCAAAAGAAAAAGAAATGATTGGTTTGTGTCTTTTAGGGTAGATGAGTGATGAACAGTTCCCAATACCGGGCCACTCACCACATTCTCTACTTTGTTTTAGTCTGAACCATTGTTAGATGTTTTAAAGTGTTTTTGGTTGTGTATTTTTTAAGGGGAATTACTCTGCGATTCGAATCACATAAAATGTATAATGATCGAGAAGCAGATTAGGGAATGAATCCCACTCACTTCCGTCCCATTATGTAATGTTTGAGAAACAGATTAGAGAATGAATCTCACTCATTTCTCTCCCGTTAATTAATGTTTGAGAAACAGATTAGGGAATGAATCCCACTCGTTTCTCTCCCATTAAGTAGTGACCGAGAAACAGATTAGGGAATGAATCCCACTCGTTTCTATGCCACTAAGCGATTGAGAAATAGATTAGGGAATGAATCCCACTCATTTCTCTATCACTTTCTTAATGTGATTCGCATCTTCCGTTTATTAACGTTTTAAAGAGTTGAAAAGAAAAAGAAATGAGAAAGGGAACTAAACCTATTTTCTATCTAATGTTGTTTATGAATTATTTCTAAAAGGAAATGGGGAAGAAACTAAACATTCACAATATAAGAAAATACTCACAAAAATAAAAGGAATAAACTCTAAACTATTTATGAAAATATGTACACACACAATTGCATTTTTATTCATGTTTAAAACTATTTTGAATTAAAAAGAAAAACTATTAACTAATCAACCAATCACAAGGAAATCAATCAATTAAAATTCGATTAAAAGAAAATAAAATTTCAAAAAAGCTAATTGGATGAAAAATGTTTTTGTCAATTTTATTTTAAGAGAAATTCAATTAATTGCAAAAGAAAATAAAAGGAAAATCAATTTTTATTACTCATAAAATCTATTAACAGGGGGGAGGTGAATTAGTAGTTAACAAGAGAACTAGAATCAATTAAAGCAGAAACTGGGCTCAAAACAAGGGGGTGGGGATAGCAGGGCGCATAGAGGCCCAGTCACTAACCTGTGGTGCATTAGCGGTTGGGGTGTATGACTTAGCAAAAGGGCGCAAGGCCCAAGCGTGTGGCCCAGATCACACCTCACATTTTATTTCACTTATTACTTCCTTGTTATTTCATTTTATTTGTTTCATCATTATCAAATCAGCATGTGGAATGAGAATGTAACGTGACATAATACTAACACTATGGAATCAATTGGTCAACATTACTTAGGTCACTAGAGGACAAAACGACATCTTAGCCAATCACAAATCTCCAACGCTACATCCAATGATTATGATAGAGCATAAGTTCCAAATAATAGGAGAATAAGCCAACAACCATATGCCACGTCACAAACGGAATCTGAACAACAAATGAAACTCAGATGCCGGAGCTCCGCCTCCGGTCATCTTCCTCAGCCGCGAATATCGCCGGCGATAGCAAATCGCGTCCAGAAAATGAAAAGGATACTACCGGTCCACTCGGTTTTTTTGCACTGAGTCCGAATATACGATTAAACTCCACTAAAACTCACTCTAACATGTTAACCGAAAACAACAAATAAACCCTAACTAACAAAGCCTCGTCGCAACTCATTTAACTCGTATTAATGTGTTCATGTCCAAGCACTGAATCCGGATATATGATGCAAATGTTCAGACCAGCCATAAATTCATAAAAAACCAAAAGCAAGAAGAATCACTATTGGAGGAGCTTCACATATATGCAACGATCCACAAGTATATTTCAGATGCGCATGGTCTACATGTCCTGCTAGAATGCTGAGAGAGTTTTAAGGTCTTACCTGATGAAATGCTGGATTTGAACAAAACTGAAAGTCTCTACGACTTGCTTCTTCTTCTTCTTCGGATCTTGATGATGATTAGATGAAGATCTTGAATCCACTTTTGGCCCTGCTATGTCAGATCCCTGATGAAGGTGTCGACTGAATCGAGACGACGATGATAAAAATGAGGAAGAGCTCGTCGCCGTTCTTGAAGGTTGCGATGATGAGAGGAGTTATTTGAAGCTCGGTTATGGAGGTTGTGGTGGTGGAAAAAGAAAGTTGGCGGTGGTTGAAGGTAGAGGTTGGAGGTTGCAGCGGTGGTGATTGGTTGATGATGGAGGAGTTTGTTAGAGTCTGTTACAAGATGTA
The DNA here is from genome assembly GCF_029867415.1 of Vicia villosa. Lineage (NCBI taxonomy): Eukaryota > Viridiplantae > Streptophyta > Magnoliopsida > Fabales > Fabaceae > Vicia > Vicia villosa. The sequence continues at coordinate 48,237 of NW_026706765.1, read as the reverse complement.
ACAAACTTCGAAGGCGAGTGATGGAATAGAGAGAAGACCGAGAGAGAAAGGAGAGTGAGGAGAGAAGGCTTTGAGAAGAATGGAAGAAAATGAGAGCGTGTCCAATGAGAGTGTGTCAGATTTTGTGTTATATAGCATGGGTGTCCATGGCGGTGCATGGTAAGGGTGGGTGTAGCTTATTCTTTTGCAAACTTAATGGGCAAGTATTATACATATGGGGTAGTTTTCTCACAGGTTTTATGGTTCAGCAGCTTGCATGGACAAATATGGAATGAACTAGTGTGCAAGGCTTGGCGTGTTGCAGCCACAAAATCATGTGTATGCCACACTTTGTAGGCTCGTATCTTCCTCCATGTGACATCATTTTGTTCACGTTTTTGCTCATTGTGTAGAGGGGATAGGAGTGAAGGATTATGGTGTTGATAAATCTCTGAAATAGGGCACATACCTCACTCAAACTTGCACTTAAATATGATGATGCACACCTGGAGATGACTTCGCGTGTGTGACCTGGTTTTTGCTTGGAACCTTGGCAAGACATGACTCGGTCAGGGAGCCACTTTGAGCCTCTCTATCTTGGTCCACGCCCATCCAAACTTAATGATCTTGGGCTCATTAGATAGAAGGCATGGCAAAGAGTAGTTAAAGATCAAGCTTGCTCAAAATGGGGCCTTGTGGAAGGAGAACATTGAACCTGAAGTTGGCACACCATGTGTTCGATGATATGCATGCGCATGATCTGGATTTTTGCCTTGGCTGGATGCTCGATCTGGTCAGTGCAAGGGCATGACTTTAGAGACTTATAATCTTCTCAATATTTGTCCAATTGACTCAATTCTTGGCTTGTTGGGAAGAAGACATGGCAAGGATTAGAATGATACCAAGTTTGCTTCCATGGCATTTTTGTAGAGCTCTAAAATTGGCTTGAGATTTGGCATGCCACGTGCTTGACGAAATGCCTGGTCATGACCTGGCTTGTGACTTGGATTGTGACTTGGTTTAAATGGATTTTCAGAAAGATCAGACCTCAATATCTTTTGACCCAAGCTCCAAATGAAAAATTATCCAACTACAAAATTGTTCACCTCCATGAGAGGAACAACTTTGATGTTGGAACTTTTCCCAAAAAATGCCATTTGACATGTGTAAATCAGTGCTGAAGTGGACTGCTCATCATGATTCAAAGGATCAAAAAATTTTTCTAAGTGTTGAAAAGTTTCCATTTTTGTCTTTTTTCCATTTTTGGAAACTTTCTATCAAACTCCCGATTTTATCCATTCTTCGACTTTTCTTGACCGATTTTCCACCAAAAGTCAACATTTGAATAATTCTTCTGATTTTGACCCAAAAGTCAACTGTTCTGATTTTCTCTGATTATTGATGAAATTCCCGATTAAATCTCTTCCAGTCAAATCCAGTCAAACAAACACATCCACATAGTCAGTATGAGAAGCCTTTCACACATAGAAACCATTCCTGATTACCTGTTGACCAGAAAGTCAACTGGTTGACTTTGGTCAGAGAAACCCTGTTTTAAGGAACCAGATGATTTGCAAGCTTACACTCTTCAATCAATGCCCTGATTTGAAGCAGAGAGACACCCCAATCCAGGAGGACTTCAATGAACATAGAGCCACATGATTATACCTCGGTTTTCTCATTCTCTGATCAAAATTCTTTGCAGCAGAGCTTTTTCTTGCTAGCCCTTGAATAACACCTATGATATGAATGCATGGGTATGGATTATGACCTAAGTGATGTATGTACATGAGTGCAAAGCCTAAGCCAGTTAGAAGTTAAAGGGTAGGACAAATTTGGGGTATGACAGCTGCCCCTATTTAATCATCTTATACTCGAAGGCGAGATTGGCGCCAGCCTTTCGAACACTCGAAGTAGAAGAAGATTAAATACCGAAGACCTGAAATTTGTCCTGAGGAGATGGAGTGGTTTTTATTCCTTTTATTTCTGCCTTGATATCTGCTGGGGAAAGAGAATTTTTGTTTTTCTTGATGGAAATATTTACAGCGAGTAATTTGGAAAAACGGTGATAGCTTGTAACGTAGCCAAAGTGCCAATACAAGGTTCTCAAAGGGATTGATATTTACATGGAAATGATTGGGAGAGGAGTAGGTTTGACAGAAAGATAAAGTGACATAGACAGTTGTTTTTTGAGGGAGATACAGACGAGTATCGAAAGAGTGACACATACGAGCATCAAAAGAGGATACAGACGAGTATCGAAAGAATGACACATACGAGCATCAAAAGAAGATACAGACGAGTATCGAAAGAATGACACAGACGAGCATCAAAAAGAGATACAGACGAGTATCGAAGGAATGACACAGACGAGCATCAAAAATAGATACAGACGAGTATCGAAGGGATGACACAGACGAGCATCAAAGGAGATACAGACGAGCATCGAAAGAATGACACATACGAGCATCAAAAGGGATACAGACGAGTACAAAGAGAGATACAGACGAGCATCAAAGGAGATACAGACGAGTACAAAGAGAGATACAGACGAGCATCGGAGGGAGATACAGACGAGCATCGAAAGAATGACACATACGAGCATCAAAAGGGATACAGACGAATACAAAGAGAGATACAGACGAGCATCAAAGGAGATACAGACGAGCATCAAAGAGAGATACAGACGAGCATCAAAGGAGATACAGACGAGTACAAAGAGAGATACAGACGAGCATCAAAGGAGATACAGACGAGCATCAAAGGAAGATACAGACGAGCATCAAAGGAGATACAGACGAGCATCAAAGAGAGATACAGACGAGCATCAAAGAGAGATACAGACGAGCATCAAAGGAGATACAGACGAGTACAAAGAGAGATACAGACGAGCATCGGAGGGAGATACAGACGAGCATCGAAAGAATGACACATACGAGCATCAAAAGGGATACAGACGAATACAAAGAGAGATACAGACGAGCATCAAAGGAGATACAGACGAGCATCAAAGAGAGATACAAACGAGCATCAAAGGAGATACAGACGAGTACAAAGAGAGATACAGACGAGCATCAAAGGAGATACAGACGAGCATCAAAGGAAGATACAGACGAGCATCAAAGGAGATACAGACGAGCATCAAAGAGAGATACAGACGAGCATCAAAGAGAGATACAGACGAGCATCAAAGGAGATACAGACGAGTACAAAGAAAATACAGACGAGTACAAAGAGAGATACAGACGAGCATCAAAAGAGATACAGACGAGCATCGGAGGGATGACACAGACGAGCGTTTGAGAAGCTTGGTAGATGGGCTTACTGGGGATTGGGGATTGGTGAAAACCAAGTATCGGCACTGTGGGTGGAGGAGGTTTGCGATGTAGTAGCAGATATCAATTGGAATTTGTGAGGGCATTTTATGTGAGGATGTATCATTGTCCTGATAGAGGGGTGATTTGTATGATCTGGCTTATGCTTTGTATGCATGTTTGACTTTCTCTATAGCGTAATGTTCCATTTTGATGGATATGCTACGCTTCTGAGGATGCAAATGCTATATGCAATGGATTCTATATGCAAAGAGTGCCAAATAAAGGCATTAGTGAGGGAACCGGAGAGTAGGATCATTGGGGTCCGTTGCCTTGTGATCTTGAACCATCATCGTGAATTGATATTGGAACCCTACAGTACCAAAGATTATTGGTAACTGCGTTGAGGGTTGGAACATAACTCTGCTGGGGATGAAATGATTTTGCTCGACTTTCCTTACATCCTAAGCTGCTTGGGGAATCACGAGTTTTGAGAGACCACTCTTCGTCTGCCATGTGAAATAGGGATATGGACCTTTTCATGTGCTCCGTGCTTGCCAGTACTGATGAATTATATTCTGGAACTTTCATGCGGGATGATGATGACCTTTTTGACACGTCATGAGTCAAGATGATGGCTAGAACCTGCAACCTGCACAGAAAACAACGTTTGGATGCAAATGGTGCCCCTTCGAGCACTTTTATGTTTACGTAACATCATGTTTCGTTTTGATTTTGTGATTATTGCCCCCCGTGTTCTCAATGCAATGTTTAATAACGAATTAAATCACACCTCGCATGCGTAAAATGAAAAGACAGAAAGAAAGCTTTTGCATTAAAAAGATTATTTCATTGATGGAATGCCTGTGAACAGGCTTCTGTACAAGGAAGCAACTCCTAAATGAGGTAGTTGCGAAAAAGAAAATACAAACGCAAAGAGCGAAATGGCAAAGAGAAATGCTCGGATTTCCACTAAAACTGATATTGCTACAGTTCCCATATCCTCGATCCTCTCAATGCTTTGCTTCAGAAGGGTAGTGGTTGGATTGATCTGTCCGTTCTGCCAAGGGCGTATAGTGGTCTTTGTGAAGGATATTCAGACTGCAGCCTCTCGCTTTTGATCCCTAACTTTTGCCTGGATCGCCCTTTCGGGTTTTCAATCCAGCGGGATACCCCTTTTTGCCTAAGTCGCCCTTTCGGGTTTTCAACTTAGCGGGTTATTCTTTTTTTGTTTTATCCCTAATTTTTGCCCAAACCCTTTTGGTTTGCCGGGATGCCCTTATTTTTGCCTAGGTACGTCGACCTAGCGGGTCTTTTATGCGTAGTATTTTTTGACTGAGTCTGAATTGACTGGAAGTGGAACGTCTTCCCCATCCATCTTTGTCAGGATTAAAGCACCACCTGAAAATGATTTCTTTACAATGTATGGTCCCTCATAGTTGGGAGTCCATTTGCCCCTTGGATCGGTGTGAATTGGCAAGATCTTCCTTACGACTAGGTCACCTGTGTGGAATTCTCGAGGCCGAATCTTCTTGTCATACGCTTTCTTGATCCTCTTTTGGTACAACTGGCCATGGCAGATAGCAGATAAGCGTTTTTCCTCAATTAGATTGAGATGATCAAGCCTCGTTTGAATCCATTCTGTTTCATCGAGTTTGGCGTCCATCAAGACTCTCAACGAAGGAATTTCCACTTCGACAGGTAGTACGGCCTCCATGCCGTAGACAAGAGAGAAGGGAGTTGCCCCAGTTGAAGTACGAACGGAAGTTCTATAGCCATGCAAAGCAAATGGCAACATCTCATGCCAATCTTTATACGTTCTAACCATCTTCTGGACAATCTTCTTTATATTCTTGTTAGCAGCTTCGACGGCGCCATTCATCTTTGGCCGATAGGGTGATGAATTGTGATGTTCAATCTTGAATTCTTCACACAACTCTGCCATCATTTTGTTATTAAGATTGGACCCATTATCAGTGATGATCTTGTTTGGAATCCCATATCGGCATATGATCTCTTTCTTGATGAAGCGAGTAACGACTTGCTTGGTCACATTCTTGTAAGAAGCAGCTTCAACCCATTTGGTGAAGTAGTCGATAGCAACAAGAATAAATCTGTGTCCATTTGAGGCTTGTGGCTCTATCCGTTCGATCATGTCTATGCCCCACATAGCAAAGGGCCAAGGCGATGTCAGGACATTCAGAGGAGTCGGAGGAACATGAATTCTGTCAGCATACACTTGACATTTGTGACATTTCTTCACGTACACATAACAATCACTTTCAATCGTCATCCAGTAATATCCTGCTCGCAAGATCTTTTTGGCCATAGAATGCCCACTGGAATGAGTTCCAAAAGATCCTTCATGAATTTCCCGCATGATCAATTCTGCTTCGTGTCTATCCACGCATCTGAGCAAAACTGAATCATAGTTTCTTTTGTACAGGACGTCTCCTGACAAGAAGAATTTGGATGCTAACCTTCGAAGCGTTCGCTTATCACCAATCGTAGCATCTTCGGGATACTCTTGCTTCTCAACATACTTCTTGATGTCGTAATACCATGGCTTTTCATCATACACATCTTCAGTAGTGAGACAATGAGCAGGGAATACATGGGCAGGTTCCTTGTAACGGAGGATCGTTATGTCTGGTACTTCTTTAGGGGAGCTAACTCTGAACATGGCCGCCAAAGTAGCCAAAGCATCTGCCAATTGATTTTCCTCTCGGGGGATGTGACTGAAAGTGATCTCCTCGAAAGCAGGCAGCAACTCCAAGATATAGTCCTTATAGGGGACTAAATTGGGGTGTCGTGTCTCCCAATCACCTCTCACTTGATGTATAACCAAGGCGGAATCCCCATAAACCTCAAGGATCTTGATTCTCATATCGATGGCTGCTTCGAGACCCATTATACAAGCTTCGTATTCTGCCACATTGTTCGTGCAATCAAAGCATATTCTAGCTGTGAAAGGGATGTGAGTTTGACGAGGAGAAGTCAAAACTGCCCCAATACCATGGCCCATAGCATTTGATGCACCATCGAACGTAAGAGTCCATCGCTCTCCTGGTTCGGGTCCTTCATTATCATCCAGTTTCATGATATCTTCATCAGGAAAGTCAAACTTCATTGACTGATACTCTTCTAATGGCTGATGAGCCAGATGATCTGCAAGGACACTTCCTTTGATGGCCTTCTGTGTGACATACTGGATGTCGTATTCTGATAAAAGCATTTGCCATCGGGCTAGTCTTCCTGTAAGAGCCGGTTTTTCAAAGATGTACTTTATCGGGTCCATTTTGGAGATCAATAGAGTGGTATGAGTCAACATATACTGCCTCAGTCGGCGAGCAGCCCATACCAAAGCACAGCAAGTTTTCTCGAGTAGTGAGTAGCGGGATTCACAATCGGTAAACTTTTTGCTCAGGTAATAAATGGCGCACTCTTTTCGACCAGACTCGTCATGTTGGCCCAACACACACCCCATAGATCCTTCAAGCACAGTTAAGTACATAAGAAGCGGCCTCCTAGGAACCGGAGGCATGAGAATTGGCGGCTCTTGGAGATACTGTTTAATCTTCTCAAAAGCTTCTTGACAATGATCATCCCAACGGATATCTTGATTCTTGCGCAGCAGTTTGAAGATGGGTTCACAGGTGTCAGTGAGATGAGAAATGAACCTGGCTATGTAGTTCAATCTCCCAAGGAACCCTCGGACCTCTTTTTCATTCTTTGGTGCTGGCATATTCTGTATTGCTCTTACTTTGTCAGGGTCGACCTCAATCCCTCGTTGGCTCACAATGAATCCAAGTAATTTTCCAGATCGCACTCCGAAAGTGCACTTGTTTGGATTAAGCCTCAACTTGAATTTACGCAAACGAGCAAACAGTTTCTCAAGATACATCAAATGTTCCTCCTCAGTTTGGGATTTTGCGATCATATCATCGACGTACACCTCAATCTCCTTATGGATCATATCATGGAAAAGGGTCACCATAGCTCGTTGATATGTTGCACCAGCATTCTTAAGACCAAAAGGCATCACCTTATAGCAATACGTACCCCACGGAGTGGTAAAAGTAGTCTTGGTCATATCTTCAGGAGCCATTTTTATTTGATTATAGCCAGAAAAACCATCCATGAAGGAGAATACCGAATACTGAGCAGTATTGTCGACTAGCACATCAATATGAGGCAGAGGGAAATCATCCTTCGGACTTGCCCTATTCAAATCTCGGTAGTCGACACACATGCGTACCTTTCCGTCCTTCTTAGGAACGGGTACTATGTTTGCAAACCAAGGAGGATATTCACACACAGATAAGAAACCAGCCTTCAACTGTTTTTCAACTTCTTCCTTGATTTTCAAAGCCATATCAGGTCGAGTTCTCCGTGGTTTTTGTTTTACCGGCGGACATTCTGGTTTGAGAGGTAGCCTGTGCATAACTATATCCGTGTCTAAACCAGGCATGTCTTCATATGACCAGGCGAAGATATCAACATACTCTCGAAGCAACTCAATCAACCTTCTTTTTACATCACTTTCCAAAGCGGCGCCTATCTTGACTTCTCTCTTTGCTTCTTCTGTACCGAGGTTGATGATTTCTATGGCTTCCTGATGTGGCTGAATAGATTTCTCTTCTTGTCTCAAAAGTCTTGCCAATTCCTCGGGGACTTCCCAATCTTCCCCACTATCCTCATCAGCTTGGTCAATTGGATTCTCAAGGATATTAAGACGTGGAACTGTAACATTATCATTTTTGATGGAATTCGAGCCAGATCTGCACGATGGATGATTTATGCCTTAGAATGCAACACATAAAAGAGAAAGAAAAAGCTTTGCCATTTTTTGAAAAAGTTTTTTTTTTTAAAGTAAAAACAAAAATGAAATAAATGGAACAGTAATTGCATGCGAAGATATGATTTTCATTCAATATTAAACAAATTGAAACAACATGGGGGCCCTTCTTTATACAAGCGGTCAAAATGCTTAGGGCGAAGCATATGACTTATCGAAACAAGAAAATTACATCTCCATAAAAGTGACTCTGGGGACGTCCAAGATAGTCCAATTGTTGAGTTCCTGTCCAGGCGCAGCATGGCAAATGAATTTGGAGAGATCTTCTTCATCATCATCATCCACGGCGAGAACCTGACTTCCAGAACTGGTGCTTGCACTGACGAACACTTGAGAAATGGGGGGAATCACCTTCTTTCCAGGAATTATGCTGAGCTGAGTAGAGGAAGATGGTTGATACCCAAGGCCATACTTGTCTCGCTTCTCATGAACATCAATCAGCTTGCCCCAGGCACTATGGGGAGTACCAGCTTCTAAGAAGGCCTTAGCATCATTCAGAGACGAGAGGGGTGCTCCGAGTTCTTTCTTATTTTCAACCACGGGGAGTTTATCAACCGACACAATCTCTAAGGCCTGAAAAGGTGTCTCTTGTATCTCTCCCTCCACTTCAACATAACGGTATGACGCCAGATTATTGACGATCAAATCCTCTTCACCAGTGATCACAACAATCTTGTCATTCACAGCAAATTTCAAACACTGATGGAGGGTAGATGTCACGGCTCCAGCAGCATGGATCCAAGGACGACCCAAGAGGCAAGTGTATGAAGGACTTATATCCATGACATAGAAAGCAATATAGAACATGTGAGGGCCAATCAAAACAGGCAGATCAATTTCCCCTTCTACGGACCTTCTGGAGCCATCAAACGCTCTGACACTCATAGTGCATGGTCTCATCATAATCCCATCCATACTCAGCTTAAACAAAGTAGTCTTGGGCATCACATTAAGAGAAGAACCGGTATCAATCAGAACTCGAGACAACACAGCGTCCAGACACTTGACGGAGATATGCAACGCTTTGTTGTGTGCTCTACCCTCAGGTGGAAGCTCGTCATCAGAAAAGCCCAGACAATTGCCAGCAGCAATGTTGGTCACAACCCCTTCAAACTGAGGCACGGTAATGTCTTGAGTTACGTGAGCGGAAGCCAGAACTTTCATCAGAGCATCACGATGAGCTTCGGAATGCACCAAGAGAGACAAGATGGAGATCTTGGCTTGGGTCTGATCAAGTTGGTCAATCACTTTGTAATCACTTTTCTTAATGATCTTCAAGAGTTGCTCGGCATCTTGTGCATTACGTGCTACAGGAGGATCAACAGCAACTTGCTTTCCTTTTGCTTGTGTACTAGCCTCTTTATTGGTCTCTTTAGGAAGTGGAGGAGGGGCAGCAAAGATCCGACCACTACGGGTAATGCCACTAGTGCCAGTAATATTAGTGATGCTCGAATTACCCACTGGAGGACAATCATATTTCTTCCCTCGAATATACACGGCATTATAGCTCCAAGGGACAGCCTTAGAATCATTCACAGGAGAAGGAACAAGAGACGAGGATGGAGGGGTCGAAGGAGCATTTGGAACCTGAATAACCAAAGGAGTCCTCGGAGCCTGAATGACCAAGGGAGTACTCGGAGCACGAATGACCAAAGGAGTACTCTGATTCTTTGACACCTCAGCAGGATGGTAAGGTATCTCTAGAGTAGCCACATCTTCGACAGGAACGACCCTTTCCACTCTAAGAACACCTTCATCCATTAGTTTCTGAATTTCTTCTTTCAACCTAGTGCATTCCTCAGGGTTAGAAGAACATTGCAAACAATAATCATGTAGTTCACACAAAACCTTTTGTTGCATAAGATATTCTCTGACAACTGCTAGCGGCATCCTTACCTCATTAACATCACTCACTAGGATCTGATCATCACATAACTCAATAGCATTGGTCGCACCGGCATGGGGAGGCATAGGATTATTCTGCACATTAGGACCAGTAGGAGTGAACGAGATGAGCTTGCCATCGAGAAGATCCTGGACTTTCCACTTGAATGCCCTGCATTTCTCAATTGTGTGGCCGGGAGCCCCAGAATGAAATTCACAATGAGCATTCGCATCATACCAAGGAGGAAGAGGGTCAGGTGGAGGACCCATTTCGCGGAGTTGCACTAATTGACCAGCAAGTAATTGGGGAAGAAGCTGAGCATACGGCATTGGAACCGGATCTATACGCCTGTCAGGGTATCTTTGCCTCTGTGGACCTCTTTGACCTTGAGGCCTAGGATTCTGTTGGCGATTCTGAGGAACAACAGCTTGTTGTTGTGGTACGAAAGGCTGTTGGGGTGCCATCCATGGTTGTGGAAGAGCAGCAGCATATGCTTGAGGGACATAAGGACCTGGAACAGCATAAGGCATCGGATAATAAGGAGGTGGAATAGCAGAATATGCAGGAGCTCGACCTTGGTCAACAGAGGCAGTGCTAGTCTCACCTTCCTTCTTCTTCACAAACCCAGAATACGGCTTCTTACCATTACCACTTGAGTTGCTAGGATTAGTAACACCTTGAATGGTACCAGCTTTGACACAGTTCTCAACCCTCTCACCAATGATGACCACATCCGAAAAGGAAGGAGAAGTATTACTAACCATGTGCTGAAGATACGGCCCTTTCAGAGTCCCCATAAACAGATCAATCAACTCGCGGTCCAAAAGAGGAGGTTGGACACGGGACGCAAGTTCACGCCACCTCTGGGCGTATTCTTTAAAAGACTCCTCAGATTTCTGTGACATATTTTGTAGCTGGGCACGGCTGGGAGCCATAGCAGTATTGTAGTGGTATTGTTTCAAGAAGGCGTCGACAAGTTGTCCCCAAGTACTGACATTAGACCTCTCAAGTTTCATATACCATTCCAACGGGGCTCCAGTGAGACTATCCTGAAAGAAATGCATCAGCAGAGGCTCGTTCTCAGCATGAGCAGCCATCTTACGGCAGTAGGAACGAATGTGAGTCTCTGGACAGGTGACTCCCTTGTATTTATCAAAATCTGGCACTTTGAACTTCGGGGGAATAACAATCCCAGGTACCAAGCACATAGCAGCAGTGTCGAAACTCGAAGTTTTAGCAACCTCAACAGCCTTAAGGCGTTCTTCGAGAGCTTGGTACATCTTAGCAGTCTCGGTCAACTCAGCAGTAAGATCATGTTCAAGATCAATAACCTCATGGTGGTCGTCCACTACTTTCAGTGTCTCATTAATAGGAGTCTCTTTAGTTTTCACCCCTCCGTCAGCAGAACTGGCAGGAGTATCTTTGACCAAACTAGCGACGCTCTTTCTGAGTTCATCCTGTCCTTGAACGACGGCATGGAGAGTCTCCATAAGTTGGGCCATTCTTTCCCCCATAACATCCATATCCCTACGGAGGGCAGCTTGATTCTGTTCAAATTGTTCCATGATTCTCTCGTTGCTCCTGGTGCGGTAAGGATGTAAGAAAGTCAGCTTCGTCGTCGGGAAAGAAATCTGTTGCTGAAAAGGACCCCAATTAGTTTCTTGTACAATAACCTGAAAAATGCAATGTGACAATGTGAATGTATGAGTGCATGTGTGCGTATGACGTGATGTGCCATTTTCAGAGTATCCAAGATTTAATATTGATCCAGAATAGCTAACAACGTGACAAAAGATACGTATCAAGAGAAACTAGTTCTTTTTCATTCATAACAGAAGTTTAAACTTGGGCAAGCCATACATCAACAAGATAGTTCAACAAAGGAAATAAAAGACCCCATCCAACAAGTCTGGTGGTGGTCGAGACATACAAACTCAAACATCAATCCATCTGAACATAGAACAGAGGTCCTCCTTGTCTGAAGTGCTCGTCACTCCACTTCTTAGTTTCATCAAACAGTTTCTTGGTTGCTTCTCGATCTCTTCCTTTAAGAAGGCTTTGAATCACCTCATCTTTGCGAAACAAATGCCCATCCAACTTCTTGCAGCACTCCCTAAGTTCGTCACATCCTTTACATTCTGGGAGATAATCCTTCTCAGGTGCATTCTCCATACTTGCCATTTGATTTCTGAGCTTGACATTCTCTTCTGTTAGTCGAGCGGAGCGGAGGTGACTTCCCTTCAGCTGTGTCTCGACTGCTATTCTCTGAGTAATCTCATCTTCCAGTTTCTTTTTCATAGTCCTCAGCTGATATTTAGTCTCTTTTTCTAACTGGAGCTTGCAGGCCTTCAAGTCTTCTCTGTACTTTTGCTTGAGCTTCTCTTCTGCCTCTTTTATGGCCTTTTTTATGATCTTCTCGTTATCCTCGACAATGATAGTGGTAGCTTTGTCACCCCTTTCAGTTCTAGTCCTCTTTTGAACTCTGGAAGATCCTCCTTTCAACATTTTAACCTCATGTGCTAATTCAGCCCTTTTCTGATTCACCAAGAAGTACTCTATCTTAGCATCTTCCCCCTTCTCACGCAACCGGATGTTTTCCACATGTACCTGGGTATAGTCTTCGGCTGGCACGGTGGCAGTTAAAACTTCAGGTGGTTGTTCATACAATGGTTTAACCTTCGGGAAAGGCAATAGGCGCTTCTTGACTCTATCTTTTACCCAATCAGTGTAGGCTTGTTTAGCAATGGCATTCTTCCCTCCCAAGGAAGTTCGGTCATCTGTATGAATACTATTCCAGGCGCTCCTCACTTTTTCTAGACCCTCTGGATCAGCCCCTTTCTTAAAGCAAACAGATTCAAATATTTCCTTGTCTAACGGCTTGTCCTTTAGTGCAAAACCCAACTGACGCAGCGCTAGCCTCGGATTGTAATTGATAACTCCCTTCGTTCCTATGAGGGGAACGTTGTCAAAACTACCACATCTAGTAATAACTTCCTCTATCCCTTTCCCAAGGTGATACCAGACGATGTCATTCGCCGTAAGCCCCATGATCCTTTGAGGCCACTTCTGTGAGTCTCTTGTTGTGACAAACGGTCCACTTTTAGGCAAGTGTGAAGTGAACCACTCGTATAACAACGGCAAACAGCCTCCAACGGCTCCCTTCGTCCCATACCTGGAATGAACAGCATAATAAGTATCTGCCAAGAGAGTAGGCACGGGGTTTTGATCCATAAAGAGGCAAATGGCAGTGAGATCGACGAAATTCGGGATATTCGGGAACAACACCAAACCATAGATCATAACAGCTAAGAGAGCATTGAATTCTTTCCATTTCTTCTCAATAACCAGGGCATCAGCTTTTCTCATCAGAAATTTAACATAGAATCCGTGGGTTCCACCATTAGGCTTCCAGTTATCTGTAACATCTTTCATGCTCAAATAAAGAGCACCAGCAATTCGGTCCATTTTCGGTTTCTCGGGTACACATACAAAAGGAATCCTGTGTTGAACCTTAATCTTGAGGATATCAGCATATTCTTCAAGGGTTGGTGCCAGTTGATAATCAGGAAAGGTGAAACATCGTAACTCAGGATCGTAGAACTGAAGAAGTGTGTAGAGAGCCCATTCATCAACCCGAGAAGTTAACATGTGTAGGATATGACCATATGTCTTCCTGAACTCATCCAAGTTTTGCCCAGTAACTGAAGTACTCAGACGAATCAGAGGCGTTATATCCTCACGGAAGAAACTGCAGGTGAAGGTGCGCCTAGTAACTTCTTTGGTAACTGTCACGTTGTTAGCCATTTCAAGTGAAGAAGATAATAACCTTGGATACCCTGAAAAAAAATGGCATGCACATGAGAAATAATAATACTTCTTTTCTTTCTTCTTTTTTTTTTTTTTTTTTTTACATATCTTTTCTTTTTTCTTTTCTTTTTTTTTTTGAAAGGTAAATATGCCATGATGTAAATGATGCAATGGAGGTTTCCCCACATAGGAGAAGTGTGTGTGGCCTCTGGATGAGATCGGACGTTGCAGGATCAAAGGTCCGGCATAGGCACAGTGAAACTATAAGAACACAAGTCACCAACAGAACGGTCACCAACGGTACCTGTCATGTATATCCCACCCCACTCACAGGTGTAGTTTAGGTCAGGGTAGGTCAATGGCTTCCAGCGTTATCAGTTCTCCTGAAACACCATCATTGTCGCAAATACATGCCAACAACGGTATCTCATTTGAACCTCGACTGGTCGTGGGTCTCAAGATCGCAATCAACAGAACCTGACATTCTGTTGGCGTCATGACTATCCACTCTATCCTAGGTATCCTATGTGTCACTCTGGCCTGGGTATTGGGCCTTTTACCTCATAAAACATCCCACCCAACCTGCAAAACAGAACAGAAGACCCCAAGGAACACAGAATATAATCCATATGCATGATGTGCAAACAGAAATAAACATGATATGCAAGCAGAAAAGTAAACATGCAAACATATATACAAGGTATAGACATAAAAACAAATAAACACCCAGTAAATAAACAAACAAACGCAGGCTAGGATCGACTCACTAAGGATGGACCAGCAACAGGTCTAGCAACATCCCCAGCAGAGTCGCCAGCTGTCGCACGCTCGCGAAAAATGAACAGAGTCGCCACCAATATATTTATCCCATAAGGGAAAGGAATATCAGATAACCTAATAAAGGAAGGAACAGGGTCTTGCGACCAGAGAATCAAGGTACGGGAGTCGGTTACGCAAGGGGAAGGTATTAGCACCCCTCGCGCCCATCGTACTCGATGGTATCCACCTATGTTTGTTTCTATCTAAAGGGTGTGTAACTATGTCTATGTCTAAATGCGAAATGAATGCAAAATGTAGGGAAAATAAAGAATTGTACTCGCACGGGCCCTACCCCGCTGCCTACGTATCCTTTTCAGGAATCAGAGTTACCGTAGCTCGGCTCCGTATTTTTGTTTGTTTTTGTGTTTTTTATTTGGGCGGCGTCAACGTTCACGTTCTTGCATAAGGGGACAGACCTACGATGCGTTCGAACAGAAATGACATTGCCCTTAGGTGCCAACGAGGCAAAAGAAAAAGAAATGATTGGTTTGTGTCTTTTAGGGTAGATGAGTGATGAACAGTTCCCAATACCGGGCCACTCACCACATTCTCTACTTTGTTTTAGTCTGAACCATTGTTAGATGTTTTAAAGTGTTTTTGGTTGTGTATTTTTTAAGGGGAATTACTCTGCGATTCGAATCACATAAAATGTATAATGATCGAGAAGCAGATTAGGGAATGAATCTCACTCACTTCCGTCCCATTATGTAATGTTTGAGAAACAGATTAGAGAATGAATCTCACTCATTTCTCTCCCGTTAATTAATGTTTGAGAAACAGATTAGGGAATGAATCCCACTCGTTTCTCTCCCATTAAGTAGTGACCGAGAAACAGATTAGGGAATGAATCCCACTCGTTTCTATGCCACTAAGCGATTGAGAAATAGATTAGGGAATGAATCCCACTCATTTCTCTATCACTTTCTTAATGTGATTCGCATCTTCCGTTTATTAACGTTTTAAAGAGTTGAAAAGAAAAAGAAATGAGAAAGGGAACTAAACCTATTTTCTATCTAATGTTGTTTATGAATTATTTCTAAAAGGAAATGGGGAAGAAACTAAACATTCACAATATAAGAAAATACTCACAAAAATAAAAGGAATAAACTCTAAACTATTTATGAAAATATGTACACACACAATTGCATTTTTATTCATGTTTAAAACTATTTTGAATTAAAAAGAAAAACTATTAACTAATCAACCAATCACAAGGAAATCAATCAATTAAAATTCGATTAAAAGAAAATAAAATTTCAAAAAAGCTAATTGGATGAAAAATGTTTTTGTCAATTTTATTTTAAGAGAAATTCAATTAATTGCAAAAGAAAATAAAAGGAAAATCAATTTTTATTACTCATAAAATCTATTAACAGGGGGGAGGTGAATTAGTAGTTAACAAGAGAACTAGAATCAATTAAAGCAGAAACTGGGCTCAAAACAAGGGGGTGGGGATAGCAGGGCGCATAGAGGCCCAGTCACTAACCTGTGGTGCATTAGCGGTTGGGGTGTATGACTTAGCAAAAGGGCGCAAGGCCCAAGCGTGTGGCCCAGATCACACCTCACATTTTATTTCACTTATTACTTCCTTGTTATTTCATTTTATTTGTTTCATCATTATCAAATCAGCATGTGGAATGAGAATGTAACGTGACATAATACTAACACTATGGAATCAATTGGTCAACATTACTTAGGTCACTAGAGGACAAAACGACATCTTAGCCAATCACAAATCTCCAACGCTACATCCAATGATTATGATAGAGCATAAGTTCCAAATAATAGGAGAATAAGCCAACAACCATATGCCACGTCACAAACGGAATCTGAACAACAAATGAAACTCAGATGCCGGAGCTCCGCCTCCGGTCATCTTCCTCAGCCGCGAATATCGCCGGCGATAGCAAATCGCGTCCAGAAAATGAAAAGGATACTACCGGTCCACTCGGTTTTTTTGCACTGAGTCCGAATATACGATTAAACTCCACTAAAACTCACTCTAACATGTTAACCGAAAACAACAAATAAACCCTAACTAACAAAGCCTCGTCGCAACTCATTTAACTCGTATTAATGTGTTCATGTCCAAGCACTGAATCCGGATATATGATGCAAATGTTCAGACCAGCCATAAATTCATAAAAAACCAAAAGCAAGAAGAATCACTATTGGAGGAGCTTCACATATATGCAACGATCCACAAGTATATTTCAGATGCGCATGGTCTACATGTCCTGCTAGAATGCTGAGAGAGTTTTAAGGTCTTACCTGATGAAATGCTGGATTTGAACAAAACTGAAAGTCTCTACGACTTGCTTCTTCTTCTTCTTCGGATCTTGATGATGATTAGATGAAGATCTTGAATCCACTTTTGGCCCTGCTATGTCAGATCCCTGATGAAGGTGTCGACTGAATCGAGACGACGATGATAAAAATGAGGAAGAGCTCGTCGCCGTTCTTGAAGGTTGCGATGATGAGAGGAGTTATTTGAAGCTCGGTTATGGAGGTTGTGGTGGTGGAAAAAGAAAGTTGGCGGTGGTTGAAGGTAGAGGTTGGAGGTTGCAGCGGTGGTGATTGGTTGATGATGGAGGAGTTTGTTAGAGTCTGTTACAAGATGTAACAAACTTCGAAGGCGAGTGATGGAATAGAGAGAAGACCGAGAGAGAAAGGAGAGTGAGGAGAGAAGGCTTTGAGAAGAATGGAAGAAAATGAGAGCGTGTCCAATGAGAGTGTGTCAGATTTTGTGTTATATAGCATGGGTGTCCATGGCGGTGCATGGTAAGGGTGGGTGTAGCTTATTCTTTTGCAAACTTAATGGGCAAGTATTATACATATGGGGTAGTTTTCTCACAGGTTTTATGGTTCAGCAGCTTGCATGGACAAATATGGAATGAACTAGTGTGCAAGGCTTGGCGTGTTGCAGCCACAAAATCATGTGTATGCCACACTTTGTAGGCTCGTATCTTCCTCCATGTGACATCATTTTGTTCACGTTTTTGCTCATTGTGTAGAGGGGATAGGAGTGAAGGATTATGGTGTTGATAAATCTCTGAAATAGGGCACATACCTCACTCAAACTTGCACTTAAATATGATGATGCACACCTGGAGATGACTTCGCGTGTGTGACCTGGTTTTTGCTTGGAACCTTGGCAAGACATGACTCGGTCAGGGAGCCACTTTGAGCCTCTCTATCTTGGTCCACGCCCATCCAAACTTAATGATCTTGGGCTCATTAGATAGAAGGCATGGCAAAGAGTAGTTAAAGATCAAGCTTGCTCAAAATGGGGCCTTGTGGAAGGAGAACATTGAACCTGAAGTTGGCACACCATGTGTTCGATGATATGCATGCGCATGATCTGGATTTTTGCCTTGGCTGGATGCTCGATCTGGTCAGTGCAAGGGCATGACTTTAGAGACTTATAATCTTCTCAATATTTGTCCAATTGACTCAATTCTTGGCTTGTTGGGAAGAAGACATGGCAAGGATTAGAATGATACCAAGTTTGCTTCCATGGCATTTTTGTAGAGCTCTAAAATTGGCTTGAGATTTGGCATGCCACGTGCTTGACGAAATGCCTGGTCATGACCTGGCTTGTGACTTGGATTGTGACTTGGTTTAAATGGATTTTCAGAAAGATCAGACCTCAATATCTTTTGACCCAAGCTCCAAATGAAAAATTATCCAACTACAAAATTGTTCACCTCCATGAGAGGAACAACTTTGATGTTGGAACTTTTCCCAAAAAATGCCATTTGACATGTGTAAATCAGTGCTGAAGTGGACTGCTCATCATGATTCAAAGGATCAAAAAATTTTTCTAAGTGTTGAAAAGTTTCCATTTTTGTCTTTTTTCCATTTTTGGAAACTTTCTATCAAACTCCCGATTTTATCCATTCTTCGACTTTTCTTGACCGATTTTCCACCAAAAGTCAACATTTGAATAATTCTTCTGATTTTGACCCAAAAGTCAACTGTTCTGATTTTCTCTGATTATTGATGAAATTCCCGATTAAATCTCTTCCAGTCAAATCCAGTCAAACAAACACATCCACATAGTCAGTATGAGAAGCCT
The DNA here is from genome assembly GCF_029867415.1 of Vicia villosa. NCBI lineage: Eukaryota > Viridiplantae > Streptophyta > Magnoliopsida > Fabales > Fabaceae > Vicia > Vicia villosa. The sequence goes on along the minus strand of NW_026706765.1, from coordinate 29,497 downwards.
TTCACACATAGAAACCATTCCTGATTACCTGTTGACCAGAAAGTCAACTGGTTGACTTTGGTCAGAGAAACCCTGTTTTAAGGAACCAGATGATTTGCAAGCTTACACTCTTCAATCAATGCCCTGATTTGAAGCAGAGAGACACCCCAATCCAGGAGGACTTTAATGAACATAGAGCCACATGATTATACCTCGGTTTTCTCATTCTCTGATCAAAATTCTTTGCAGCAGAGCTTTTTCTTGCTAGCCCTTGAATAACACCTATGATATGAATGCATGGGTATGGATTATGACCTAAGTGATGTATGTACATGAGTGCAAAGCCTAAGCCAGTTAGAAGTTAAAGGGTAGGACAAATTTGGGGTATGACAAATTCTATATATATTATAGTGTTACAAACCATATGTATAATACAAGGTTTTAGTTTATCTAAAACCATAATCTGTAGTTTCCCTAAACAAACAATTATCTCTATCCATGATTATCCCAACAGTACGAGCTATTCTCTCAACAACCTTTGGTTATTTCAATAACCCATAATTATCTCAACAATATGAATTATACTCTCAACAATCCATAGTCATCTTAACAACTCATAATTATCTCAACAATATGAGCCATTTTCAACATTAGTATTTTGTTTAGAGAAACTATGGAAATTTTAAATTTGAATATTCTTTACCATATAGTGATGCTTCTTCTTAGGAACTTCTCTATTAGAATATACCATTTTGGTTTTAAAGAAACAAATTCAAAGGATAGATAAAAAAAAATTGTTATTGAAATTAAAAATATTATCTAATTAAAATGTAAAAAAGATTTATTAATTTATCAAAAAAATAAAAAACAATTAATAAAAAAATACGAAGTCAAGTCTGCCGCCTGACAAACCGTCACTTTGGCGGGGCGGGCTATATTTTAAAGTCAAATTCACTTGATCTTGGTCTTCTCTTGGCAATTTTTGAAAGATAGAATTTTCTATCCTTTGTGGGGGTCTAGTTGAGATTCTCTCTCGTCTTATTGTTATTTATGAGATAACCTTGCAGTTTCACGGATTGACTTCAAAATCCTATCACCTATTTGCATCAATATAAGATCGAGTATTCGCCTTGACTCAAAGATTAGTGATGAATTTTTAATTCTCTTGTGTTTTTTATTAGAGAAATTCTTCACCCACCTCCTAACCTTCTCGCTCACCCCTGGTGAATTTACAACATTACCCCTTGTTTCGGAAGTTCATTTCCGAAACGGTACTTTTTTTTGAAAAAAAGGTGTTTTCGGAAATGAACTTCCGAAAACGTGTTTTTTTAATATAAAATATTGGTTTCGGAGATGCATCTCCGAAATAAAGTTACATTTTCAGAAAATGTGGTGTTTCGGAAGTTCATCTCCGAACGCACCCCCATGATGGAATTCAGAAATGAACCTCCGAATTTATGTCTGGACAGAAGAAAAATGAAAAACAACAACGATTCGCTTTATTTAATCGGGTGAAGATTACAACGATAATATTACTGAAAATTAAAGTTACATATTGTTGAACACGGGTAGGTGGGGATGAGTCAACATTTTGATAACATCGTCCGCCGATCTTTGAAGTTTGGCGTCCAACTCGATCGGGCCTTTCGAAGAAAATCGGTCGAACGTTGTCCACATAACCGCTAAATCTTCGTCGTTCTTGATCTCAAAAGGTGTGAACTTAATGCCTCCCTCGTCGTTAAGCGATGGCGAGCGGTACTCGAGCTTGACAACCTTTCGATTCTCGGGATAGCGCAAAAGCGTGTTGAGCGACGGTATCAATTCCGCAAACGGCGTGTCGCGCGAGAAGCGAAATTGGAACGGCATCGGGTATCCGGTTTCAAAGTAGACGAATGCTAGGTGGAGGTAGGTTTGTGTCATTTGTGTTTTGTGGTGTGAAGAGGATGAAGAAGAGTGTGTAGTATTTATAGACTTATTGGAGCATTGATGGCCCAACAAACCTTATCCTGCCTCAGGGGACATTTCGGAAATGAACTTCCGAAAATAGGCTCCAGACATGTATATTTCGGAAGTTCATTTCCGAATTATGCAGAAACAGAGGTGAATTTTGCATTTTGTGCATTGCATTCTGTTTTGTGTAAACAATACCAAAAGCATACAAAATAGGCATAAAATAGGCAATGACAACATAAAACATACTTATATTATATATGTATTGAATCGGTCCGATTTTACATGATAAACAACAATACATACAAAAAATGATCGTTACAAACAAAAACGATCCGGAACGAACTAAAATTCACCGAACCAATCGGTGGATCCTAAGTCCAAAATAGGCACGTTCTTCGACCGCTCTCTATTTTGCTCGCGCTCTTTGCTCATCATTTCTTCAAACTCCGCCATCCTCGAAACGAACGGATCCGGCCAAGTCTCCGCCTCATTTGAACGATGTGCCGTCTATTGACAAGAAGTAGCCGGTATAGGACAACCCGGTTTCAAAAACACTTGAACGAAGTGCCGCGATCGTAGATACCCGATGCATATGATACGGCCCGACGCGTCCAACGGCGGTCGACTATGAAGTGGAAAGAAAGTCTCACTTAGGCCAAACCTCGTCAAATCGATACACACCATATCATACGCACTTGCTATTAGATGACCCATATCGGGGAATGACATCCACTTCGAAACCGGAGCGATACCGGTAAGTGATGGAACAAGTGCATCATGAATTTTTGCAAACTTTTCTTGATTTTCATATAGTCGGCCGTAGATGTCCCGATACGAAGTCAACTCCGCAATGAGTTCCCGTCGGACTAAAGTGTGATTATTTTCCCCTTTACCGAGCAAACCCGCAACGGCCCGATATCCACAATTGCCGTCGCCTCCAACATCAACGATGTTATCGATATATTTGTGCATAAAAAGTGGCATCTCATCAATGTAGACAATTGGTGATTTTTTGATCGGCGGTGTACGAGGTGGCTTCGAAATACGGGCTGCTTTGTTACCACTACGCTTAGACTTCGGTGTCTCATGAATTTCCGGGAACGATGCATCAACATGTTCAAAGTAGGAAGGAGATCGTTTTGTTGACGTGTCATCTTGTGTAATTTTGGACTTTTTCGGTGCACCTTTCGTTTTAACCGGTTGAGATGGCGGTTTCAAATTGGTGGTCTCCGGAAATGCGATCTTTCGCAATTGTTCTTTTATGTGCATTTTTGTTGTGTCGTCCGCTTTAGCAAACTTCTCCATTATCACTTCCAAATCGTCGGAGATGGTTATTTTGGAGTCATTTTCTTTCGGCGGGTCAAAATCATCAAAACGAAGCTTCTTCCAATGGTCGGCTACCTCATCCATGCGTATTGGTGAATTCAACTTCTTCTTTTTTGCAAGTATACAAGCACATGGAAGGCCGTATGTCTTTCTAATGGTGCACCCACATAATGAACTATCGGGCCCCGTGGTCTCCGACCGCTTAGCTTCATGAAACAAAAAATTCAAACCCGTTCGAGATATGTTGTAAATCAATTGGGAGAATAGAATTTGGCCCTTATACCGGTGTTCCATAACCGTCTTGCTCCTACCGAACGATGTTTGAATTTCATTGTGTTGATTTTCAAGCATTTGGTTCACGGTGTCCCATCCCCGACACAAATCTCCCTTGCTATCACCCAACCACGTCTTGAAGACCGCATGTGCGGATTTAACACGGTTAGTCGTGGTGCAACCAAGATGTCTAACTCGATTTGTCCAAGCGCACACGACTTTTTCTCTAACTTTGTCGAGAATGGTGGATTCGACGTAATGACAAAATGTCCTAATGGAACCACACTAAGACCTAAAGTGTACCAATTTCTCGGTATACACCTCTTCGGAGTGTGCATCCAAAATTTCCATCCATGCCGACATTATCCTTTCAACCACAACACCGGCTTTGACAACTTTACCGTTTTCATCCGGCCTATCTTTTGTCCCAACCGCGGGTTTCAACTTGCTTCTCACGTTGCAAGTTATGTGATACCGGCAAAGTAACGCGGTCGATGTCGGGAAGACGGTATCGACCGCATTCATCAAAGCATTGTCTCGATCGGTGACAATGACGTTTGGCATAACCTCTTGATCAACTAACAAAGACTTGCAAATTCTCAAGGCCCACGTAAAGTTTTCTTCTTTTTCACACTCCAAAAAAGCAAACCCCACCGAATAAGTCTTGTCCGTCGAGGTCACACCGACGATCTCTAGAAGAGGAAGCCTATACTTGTTTGTCTTGTACGTCGAATCCATGACTAGAACGGTTGGAAATGTGTTGAACAATTTGATACTTTCGGGATGAGTCCAAAAAATATCACGCACGGTAACTTTGTCCTCGGAGGTTCGGAAGCTTGAAACATAATTGTTATCGCCTAGAAGTTTCAAAAGTTGTTGCATTTCCGACCGAGGGCCCATATTCAAAACCTTGAGATTGTGCCGTTCATTGTAAACTTGCTTGATATTTGAAACGCTATCCGGTTTCTTACGCTTCAAATCGGCAAGTATGTTGCGAGGCGCCACTTTGACTATCGTTAGGTCCGATATCACATTTCTCTCTTCGCGGGACAAACGACACGCCATTGGATGCCCGTGTAACTTGACATCCAAGGCATGATTATGCATTCCACAAATTACGGTTAACCGCCACAAATCATCAACCCTCCGAGTGTAACGCAACTTAAACGGACACCCGCACTTTCTCGATCCCGTGTCCTCGTGTTTTAGCACCCGGTTTGATTGTACATATCTACCACCCCGTTCGCAATTCAAAACAACGAAAGCTTTCCGCCTACTATTTCCGTTATCCGACCTTAAAATAACAATTCCAAATCCATGTTTGTTATCTTCCTTCCGAACCCAATCAATCAATTGTTCTCGACTACCGAAACTCCGATCATTTGTAAAATGTTGCCGAACATCGACCGCATTGATCATGGGAGTAGCGTCAATAACCGGATCGTTATTAACGTTGACAATTTCCGGATTTAATACTCCATCGTCTTGCACAATGTTGTCCGGATGCACCATACCTAACAAATGCAAAAATTAGCAAAATTGGCCAAAACTGTTTTTTTTTTAACTGCCAGGGCATATTTCGGAAGTTCATTTCCGAAATTTATTAGGTGATATATTTCGGAAATGAACTTCCGAACCATATCAGTTTTCAGCATAAATTTGTTGAATCAATGTAGTGAAATAGGGGATGAAATGAGAGATGTTTACCTGAAATTGTAGCTTTCTATGCTCCCTTTAACGTGATCAACGGTTTGAAACTTTATTTTAGGGCGAAAAATTGATGGAGATTGATTGGGTTTTAGAGAGGGTTTTAAGAAGTTTTGGAGAAAAATGATGAAATAGTGAAGGAGGGAAATTTGTATATGAAGAAATATTTTCGGAAATGAACTTCCGAAAATATTCACGGTTTTGAATTTTTATGACTTCGGAGATGCATCTCCGAAAACACCAAAAACGTGGTGTTTTCGGAGATGCATTTCCGAAGTCAAAAAAAATCAAAAAAAAATAACTTCGAAAGTTCATTTCCGAAGCAGGGGCAGTTTTGGGTTTTCGCTGGGGGTGACCCCCCATAGGGAGGTGGGTAAAGAAATTTTCTTTTTATTATTCTTTATTATATCTGGTTTATCTTTACCTATATCCAAACACTTATGCTTTGTGGATATTTATGTTGTACTTTGAAGTTTTTCTCCTTTATTAATATATTTTATCTCCCATTATAAAAAATAACACCCAACTTCTTATTTATAATATAATTTTGTTAAGGTGAAATTTAAAATATATAAAATCTATTTAATATCTAATTGATTTTGTTGACGACAATGACTTTTAATTGTTGGTGATTCAATATATAAATCTAATTTTATTTTGGATAAACAAATATTTTATTTAAATAGATTTGAATTTTTTATATGAAAACTTACCTATAATTCCTATTTCTAATTTGTGTTTTTACTTTTTCTACTTTTTATATAACTATGATGAGTTGTACAATTCATATATCTTGATATACAATAAAGTGTTGGATTTGTAATATTTTACATATGAATTTTTATTTGAATTTATTGTGCCTTTGTAATCCACTTGATTTTATTGTGTTTCTTATTTTATGCATTTTTTTTTCAATTGTTACTATGTAATTCCATGTATCAAAATCGATTTTATTGTTTTTTATTTAGGATATATTTTGTAAATATCTTTCCTTACCATGATCATGCCATAAATATTCACTTGTAGATTGGATCCATATTAAACCGTCTCAACATAAATAACTATTGAAGTCTTGAAATTTGATCAACACAAATTCTTGTCTTCTCTAAAGAAAATCATAACCGATTTCATGGACGTAGAAGATGAAAACTATTGTTGTTGCTGCAATAACATCGTAACCGTAATTTGCAATCTAATCATCATATTATTAGGACTCATCGCTATCCTTTTTTGGCTTATCATACAACCAAAGGCTGCCAAATTCACAGTTACTAATGCATCCCTTACTCAATTCAGTTTCACAAACAACAACACACTTAACTACAATCTCGCCCTCGACATCACAATCCGAAACCCTAACCGAAAACTCGGTATCTACTATGATATCATCGAAACGCTTGCGTGTTATAAAGATGCTAGGTTTGGTTTCCAAACCCTAGGACCATTCTTTCAGCATCATAAGAGTACAGATTTTATGAGTCCGGTTTTTATAGGTCAACAAGTGATTTCTTTGAGTCGAGATCGGATTTCGAAGTTCGAGAAAGAGAAGAGAGATGGAGTTTATGGAATTGATGTGAAGATTTTGATGAATGTGAGGTTTAAATTGGGTTTGTTTAAGACAGGGAAAGCTAAACCTAAGGTTCGTTGTAATTTGAAGGTTCCTTTGAGATCAAGCAATGTAACAACTTTGTTGGGGAATAAATTTCAAGCCACCGATTGTGAGTGGGATTACAAAGGGATATTGTTTCGTTAGATCTCTTTCTTTTTTCTTTTTAATTCTTTTTAGGAGATTTATATTTGTTAGTTTTATCATGAGAGTATTATCATGCTCTTCCATGGTTTGCACGTAATGAAGTTAGACATATTAGTATTTCTTTCACATTATAGATTTCATTCTTATTTTACTTCTTTGTTACTTCTAGGGTTAATAGTAATTCACCCCACTATAATGTTAGCGAATTTTGTTTTTGCCCCCTCCCTACCCTTTGGCAACGGTTTTTTCAAAAAAACTGTTGCCAAAACCCGCCTTTGGCAACGGTAGGGGGTAAACCAAAACACGCTCATATTATAGGGGGGTAAACTACTATTAACCCTTACTTCTATTATTTTTAAGGTATTAAGAATTGTGTATGTAATTGTGCTCGATTACTTTTAGACATTTTGAAGGTATATGTTCACAAGAATGAGAGATGGTGACAGAAGGAATGAATGTGATAAGAAGAAGAAACAACGGCTTGATCAGGAGTTTAAGAGTTAACTAAAGGGTATAAAAACACTTAGAAGGGGGTTGAATAAAGGGTTTTCTTTGGGAAATAAAAACTCATACGTTATTTTTATCCTGGTTCGTTTGAACTCAAACTATTTCAGTCCATCCGTCATTTCTTGCAATGTTCTATTATTTCGTTCTCCAACTCCATTTTGTTGGGGAGTTCTAGGACAAGAGAAATCATGAGAAATGTCATTTTATTTAAAAAAAACTTTTCAAAGAATTTATTTTCAAATTCTCCTCCATGATCCCTTCTAACCTTTATGATTTTAAACTCTTTTTCATTTTGAACTTGGTTACAGAAATCAAAGAACACAGAATGTGACTCATCCTTGTGTTTTAAGAACTTAACCCATGTTCATCTGCTATAGTCATCAACGATTACCAATCCATACTTGCCTCTGATTGATGCAGTTCTCACCGGACCAAACAAATTAATATGCAGAAGTTCTAGTGGTCTAGAGAAAGAAACAACATTTTTTGATTTTAAAGAGGGTTTTGAAAACTTTCCCTTCTGACATGCTTCACACAGAGCATCTGAGTTGAACTTCAAATTAGGAAGTCCTTTGACCAGATTGAGTTTGTTAATCTGAGATATTCTTCCCGTGCTAACATGTCTCAATCTTCTGTGCCAGGCCCATTGCTCATTGTTAACAAATAGAAGGCAAGTTACTTTATGGGTTTTATGTTCAGAAAGATCAATTTTATAGATGTTGTTCTTTCTCTTGCCAATGAATAGGATTGACCCATCTTTTTCAACGACAGATTTACAGGATTTTTGATTAAAGATTATGTCATAGCCATTGTCACTTAATTGACTTATGGACAACAAGTTATGTGTTAATCCTTCTAGTAACTGAATATTAGTTATGGAGGGATGTCATACCCCAAAATTTGCCCATACTATTTCTCTTATACAAATTCAAATCAATACATAAAGCTCCAAAACACACTCTCCTAAATAAGGCTCAAAGATTTAGGGTTTGTTGTTCTGAAAGAAAATCAATGAACCAAAGGCTCCGAAGCATCCCATATAGGCTAAGATACTCCACATTATCTCCATGACAAATTTCAGGTCTCAATTCAAAAGATTGGTCACTCAATTGCTCAGAAAAGTCAATAATCGACTGGTCGACCTAAAAGTCAACTGTGGTCAAAATACAATTAAAACTTCTGATTTTTGGGTCAATATCAATATTTCGGTGTTAGACGCATCATTTGATCAAAGGTTGATCATGATCCATCAAGAAAATATCAGAAATCCACAAAAGGACAAATCAGCTCAAATTTTGAAAAAAATACACAAATGGCAATTCAAAGAATTTAGAGATTATTCACTAATGGGCCTACCATTTGAATACTAAATTGACCCGTGATCTTAAAGAAGGCCCATAACCCTAATATTATTTTTCTTGATTTTATTTCATTTTTATTTGCTTTTGTTAATTTAAATGCAAATTAAATCAAATAATATCATAAATTGATAATAAAGGTCATATATTTTATTTGATTGGTTAAGATTTAAATCAATTAAAAAATATATAAATAATAAATCAATGGGAAGGAGCAGCAAAACGTGGGAAAGGAATTTGGACCAAAATAGAAGAATTTCATATGGAAAATTTCAATCAAATAATTCATCATCAAAATATAGGATTTGATTGGATTTTCTTGAGATTATTAACCTAAGTGTGAATCATTATATATAGAAAATATTTTCAGACTTCAAGGGAAGAGAACAAGGATTCGCAGACCAGGGGACCAACTCAAGAATTCCAAAAAGTTCCATAAAATCTTGAATTCGGTTGGAGAGGTTGGGGAAGATTCAAGGCATTCTGAGGCTTCAAACGTGTTTCTTGGACGATCCTGGTGCTATACCAATCATCATACTCGGTCAACAAGCCAAGAACAGACCCTATAACTCACGGTTTGCATCTCACTTCTTTCCAAATCGATTTTAATCCTTCACTCATGACAAATCTGTTTTGATTCCATATTTGTGTTAGTATTGACGTTTGCAACATGCCTGTATGTTTCGATTTGAGTTTTAACGCGAACATGGCAAGATGCCATTGTTAGGTTTCATAAGCTTGGAATTAGGGATTTTAGTTAGGGCAGGAATTGAGTAAAATTACGGCTACCGTTGGATTCAGAGTCGAATTTCGGTTCGATCTATGTCTTTAATATTGGTTTATGTTTAGAATTGGTAGAGTCTTGATGTTGCAGGTAGTAGCCACGATGAGGATTCGTAGCGTAATTGTAGCTAAGCCGCAGGTAAAAAACGCAGGCTCCTCACGAAGAAGATGAGCCAGCGCGCGTTTTAAAATGTTCAAATTGCTAGTTCTTTTATATTTGTTGCAGCGTATTACAATAACAGCAAAGCACCACTGGCCTAGTGGTAAGAATGAGGGGAGTTGATTCTTGGACAAAGGCGCAAGTTCGATCCTCACGTCAGACACTATATTTTTCATAAAACGCATGTCATGGTCTGCCAACGGATTCAGTGCATCTCTCCCACGCGCGCGCATGATGCGCACTCTGTCCATTGGCTGTGGATCATCCCATCTTTCAATCCAACGTTTCTGGAAACGCTGGCATACCATGGAACTTCAAGATGCTCCCACACCAGAATATTCAGCTAAGTTCTCTGGCTTTTATTTATTTATTTTCTTTTATTACATAAACTTGGTTTTGTTTTATATTACATATATATTATTTGTTTATTAATCATTTTTCTAAATAAATCTCTCTTAAGAATAATTTTTTTTTATAAACACATAATGAATAAATAAAATATATTTATTGGATTTATTTATTTTCATTTTAATCGTTTTAAATTGATTTAATTTGTTTAAATTATTTGTTTAATTAAGCAAATATTTTCTATTAATTTTGTTAATTGATAAAAATACGTATTAAGGTTAGAATTTTGAATCGAAACCTTATTTAATTAATTGGGTTGAAAACCAATAGTTAATTAGTTTGGTTTTACTTATGCTATTAACCGTGGTTAACTTGTACCCTAATCAGGGTTTACGAAGATCATGCCCTACACTGAATGTTTTTACTTATGCCTTTTCAGGGTTACCTTTCAAACGCTCTCCGACCACGCACCCGATCAAGACTCAAAGCTAAGTACCCTATTTTATTTTTAAAAAAAAAAGTCTATTTTGTTTCCTTTTGATTTTAGGGTTAGTCTTGCCTTCATTTTTCTGCCTCCGCCTTGCCTCTTTTCAGGGTTAACCTTAAAGCGTCCTCTGGCTACTAACCCTATCAGATCAAATGCGAAGCTAAGTCCTTATTCGTATTTTATTTCTTTTTGCCATTTTTCTTAAGTTAGGGTTAACTCTAATTGTCAATGAATTAGCCATACATTCACTCTATTTTTGTTTGTCTGCCTTTTCAGGGTTCGTTGATCGCCAAAGCTACGAGTTTGGTAACCCTAAAACCTAACTTCAATATTTTATGCTTTAATTATTATTACTTATGTCAAACCCTATTAAGGGATCCGCTGGTTACAATTTCCCTCCCCCATATTTGTTTTGATTATATTATTTAAATGCGTGGTTAGTAATCCTAGGGAGTGCAACCTTTGAATTGAACATATAATCACTAAATTTACAAGATAATATATTTGAATATAATCACATGATTGGTGCACACACGCACACTTTTGGGTAACTCTCTCTGTTGCCTTGTTGCCTGTTGCCTGTTGCCTGTTGCCTTGTTGCCTGTTGCCTGTTGCCTTGTTGCCTTGTGTTTTTGCAGAATAGCCAGTCCCTCGAATATGAGGATACCTCAGCCATGTTGCCTCGATAAAAGGTCATGAGACCCTAAAAATGATGCTGCCTTCGATACACTAACATGACCTCGACCCTCGAAAGTTGCCCACGAAAAAGGCTGAGGTATCTTCTGGTTGCCTACGAAAGGCTATTCTGATCTTTCCCCTTAGACTACCTGCCCCTCTATGGCATGGGTCAGTCTTTGGGCGAACGATATCTCGATGACCCTTCAACCTCCAAACGAAAGGCTTCCTGCCCTCTTATGGCAAGGATAGACCCTTTCATTCTGAAAGGCTAAAAAGAGACCTATCATCTGAGTTTAAGGTAATTGCCCCTAATTGCCTTGCAATGCTCTATTTTCTATATTCTTTCTCAAAGTTGTTCAAAAGCTGGCTACGCTCATTTACGAGCTAAAGTCCATTTTTTCCTCTTTCATCTACATTTTCTGAAAACGAGCAAGCAAAGCAATTAAGAGCCCATGGAAAACCATGGATGCAAAGGGTGCCTTACACCTTCCCTTTGCATAAATTACCCCCCGAACTCAAAATCTTTCAAAGGTTTTTTTCTGTTTCTTTTAGCCTTTCCGATTTAGTTTGGATAAAATAAAAGTCGGTGGCGACTCTTGCTTAACCGCGACATTTCGATAAAAAGTCAGTTCACCGTATTACAGAACTGGCGACTCTGCTGGGGATTTTCGATAAAAAGAGGGGTTACCTTAAAAGTTTAGGATCACTTAAATGTTTTCTATTGTTTGCTTTGTTTGCTTTAATTTTGCAGGGCTGTTTTGGGTATTTTGCTGTGTGAAAGATCCTAACCCGGATCTGAGTACCTTAGGTATATGGCATGAGATCAAGGAGACTGCACAGCGTATACTGATGTGGTTGATCTGATGGCCATCGTTAGTGTGACACATTGGTTTGTCCTGGTGTTCCTTGGGATCCGACCTGAGGAAATGCTTGGCTGCCACGTGGTGTCATTAAGCACTAATTCGCCCTTAGAACCTTAGTCGAACTTGACTTTGGCCTTTTAGAAAGTAGCGAGATGGCTGGCTTTGGTTCCGACTGAAGTTGGTTGATACTCGAAGCTACACTCATATGGACTGGACTTTCAGGACCTTTTCGCTTGGCGATTCGATTGCCGAACTGAGATAAGCGCCTTCGAGAAAGGTCAATGATATGAGCTCCCTAGAACCCGATCTTTATAAAGGACAGGTTTGAACCAACTAAACTTCAGGGGGAGGGTACGCACCTCTGGACTACATGCAAGCCTAACCTTAAGGCAAAATCTTGTGACTTGTGTGACTTATGTGACTTGTGCGACTTGCTTGTGTTTGCTACTAACCTTCGTTTTCTCGCAGGTTTTGTTGAAAGGACTTGTTTGTCCTTACTATCTCACACTATGACTAATGAACTGCATTCGCATAACATCATGACATCATGACATCATAAGCATAACATGATCAACTAACCCTTTCAAGGATCTTAGGAATTTAGGGCGCACAATTTCAGGTGCTCTTATCAAGGACTGAATTCCTATCTAGGGGCAAGAGGATTTATTTTCCTCTGGCCACGTGCCTTCCAATTCAGAGACTCGATACCTATCAAGGGGCAAGAGGACTTATTTTCCTCTAGCCATGTACCTTCAAATTCAGAAGTATCCCGAATCAGAGGCGATGACCCACTCGATATGGTGAGCTTGATTCTCAAAGAAAGACGTTCAAAGACAAAGTTCAGATTTCTTCATGCAAAGACGCGACCAAAGCATTTTCTAATGTTGCTAACTAAATTTCTAAAGATCCTTGAAAACATTCCATTTGCATTCATAACATCGCATAACAGGGTTCTTACAATAGGTCTCTCATCCTTCCTTGCTGTTTATTTCAGCATCATGAATCTCGAACAATCAGTTAAGGATCTCCAAGCTCAAAACACTGAGTTCCAAGCCTTGATTCTGAATTTGTCCAAGGGGCAAGATGAGCTGAAATCCCTTCTGACTAAGAAGGAAAAGAAGACCAAGAAACCTAAAGGTGTTCTCAATCTGGGAAGAAGGTTCAAAGGCCCTCTCAAAAAGGGTGAAGAAGCTGAAACTCCCAAAGAGGGTAAGAAGACTCGAGTGAAAAAGCTTAGACCGATCTTGCAACTCAGGGATGCTGAAACCTCTAAAGACAGTGATGAGGATGAGCAAGATGATGATGCTAGTATCAAAACCGATGCAAAAAGTAACCACGATTCTGCCAAACTCTCTGAAGAAGAAGAGGACTATTACCATGAGGACGAACATCCCGATGACAAATACAAGATGTTAGAAGAGCGCCTGAGAAGCGTGGAAATTTAGAAGATACCTGGGCTGGATTTTGAAGAGCTTGGACTTGTTCCTGGGGTCGTTATTCCTCCAAAATTCAAAACTCCCGCCTTTACTAAGTATGATGGAGTCTCTTGTCCTAAACTACACTTGAGGTCTTATGTAAGGAAGATTCAGCCTCACACTAGTAATAAGAGGCTCTTGATCCATTTCTTTCAAGAAAGCTTATCTGGAACTCAACTCGAATGGTACTATCAATTGGAAAGTGCTAACATCAGTACCTGGGAGGATTTGATGGGTGCCTTCTACCAACAATATCGATATAATGCTGACCTCGCACCAACTCGCATGCAACTACAAAGCATGTCTATGGGCTCTAATGAAAGTTTCAAAGAATATGCTCAAAAATGGAGAGATCTAGCTAGAAGAGTCAAACCTTCCTTGACTGATAGAGAGCTGGTAGATATGTTTATGAATACATTGACTGGCCCTTTCTATAGTCATTTGCTGGGGAGTTCGTCATCTGGGTTCACTGAGCTTATAATGTCTGGGGAACGTGTCGAGAATGGCATCCGAAGTGGTAAGATTCAAGTGGCTACATCCTCAAGTGCTACAAGGAAGCATTTCAATGGGAGGTCAGATTCCTATGCTGTGTATGGGCAAAAAAGCGTAAAACCTGATCAATATATTGGGGCAGTTCTGAGCTCCACACCGGCGCCTCAACAAGGTCGTCAAAACAAACAAAATACACCCAGACGTCAATTCACAAAGATCAATATGTCGCTAGCTCAAGCCTTACAACATCTGCTAAAGGAAAACTTGATCACCCTTAGGGATCCTCCTAAGAATCCTAACACCTCTGCTCCTAGTTATAAGCCCAATGCGAGGTGCGCATATCACTCTAATAGTCCTGGACATGACACAGAGAATTGTTGGCCGTTGAAGAACAAGATCCAAGATATGATCGACGATGGCGAAATTGAGTTCGACACCCCTGCAACTCCTAATGTGATCACTGCTCCCATGCCTAATCACAACAAGATTGCTAATGCTATGGATGGCTAGAAGGATGAACTTTTTAGATCATTAGATTTACTTCTGTTTGCAATTTCTATTCTATTTGTTTAAACATTCGACTTATGATAGACATTATCTGTTTTAATAATTATCATCAGTGCATTGCATATGTTTGTCTTGAATACACAATTTCGCTATCACTCATTTTAAATTATGTCTTTACTTTGCATATGTTTTGTGCTAATTCAACTCCTGCTAAAGTTGTATACCTTTTGAGGGAGTATGACGAAAACGATACTGCAACCTCATACAGTATGCTTTTGAACGGACTATGTTGACGATGTACAGGCATTGTTTCAATTCCTAAACAGTGGAGATATAAGGATGTTAATCCCTAGTCAACCCCTTTTGAGCCTAAGAAGTAGAAGTTTCTTTCTTGTACTAATTAAAACCCTTGAGCATAACCTGGGGCAGGGTAGTTCTCAGTTAATTTGGCTGTGCATTCTATTTTAAGAGAATCATTCAGAACACCTTTCAACAAAGGTTTCAATCACAAGCGTTCATCCGCACACATCAAAGAAGTGTTGGAAATGCCAATCAAAAACCAATGATGGTTCACCAATCATTAAGCAAGGCAGTCAATATCTTTCGAAAAGAAAACATGAAAAAAAACATATATACAATGAAAAGCCTGCTAAGTCAAAAATCAGAAAGACGACTTAGGCAAAAATCAAGGCATCCCGCTGACTGTAACCTCAAAATAGACAGTTCAGGCAAAAGTAGGGATATCAAAAAGATGAAAAAAGAGAAGTCAATGAATTCCTGAACAACTCAGAGTTGTGACTACCAAAAGGAAGAAGTGGCTGCCACCTCAAAAGTTCTCTTTGCTTGTGAACCATCATCATTATCAAAGGTACAAATCTAAAAGTCTCTTGGAACCTGAATGCATAAGTTGAATTAACTAAGCTTAGGACTGAAGATCATCACGAAGAGGGGTGGATACAATCAAATTTTGAGCCTTTATCCTTTGATTCTTAAACCGTGAACCAAGCCACGTTACAACCCTTGAAAGTCCTAACTGAAGCATGGTTAGTTCGAAAGCATACTGTCACCAGAAAGGTATCCTGACTCCTTAAGGTTCACCAAAAATGCTGAGTCGATATTTCGCTTCTACGAAAATAGCATGTTTTTACAAATACCACTCTTTTACATCTCTTGTTTTAATGTGTTTCCAAAAACTCAAGACAAACGTATGCGTTGCATCTCATGAATACATTATTAAACATATTCTGCTACATAATTTCAAAATGTTAGCAACAGAAAGAATTTGCACAGGGTACAACTAATGACTGAAAGTTATCCCGACAGACAATATTACTCCAAGAAGCCATGTCTCTAACGTATACAAGGGGCATGACATGTTTTGTCCAATCAATCTGGGGCAATCAAGTCAAGATTCCGAGAGTCTCTCATGGATGCTCGAACAATCAGGGGCATGCATCCAAGTATATCTAAAGCTACTCCCCAATCAACGTGAGACATTGTCATGAGCCTATGATTATTGGGGGGCATGTCGCTCATAGTGCACATCTCATAAAGTCCTCGCGAGGCGAATATTTCCAAAGCTCCTACTAGCAGGGGCAAATATATGCAAGTCCAGTTTGACATCTTGACCAATACTCAGTGGTGTTTCCCAATCAAATCCATGAATGGTAGTTACTACAATACCGGGGGCAACTTTTAAGACACTCATGTCCCCCCACAGAGCCGGGTTCACAAGATCATACCCCCACAGAGTAATCATTAAGAAGATACCTTCAAATACTCTCGTCCCGACAAAGACGTGGCTCCCCAACAGAGTTTACATCTTCAACACTACCGTTTCTACAACACTTTGCTCTGCTCCAACATGGCTTACTAATATCTTTCTCCCCAATCAGGGTACATCAAGTTACTGGTCATCCCCAAGCAAAATCATAAATTCCCAGCTGAGCATCTTCAAAATAAGATCAGACATCAAAATCACAAAGACAAATAGATTTATTTTCTCAATCGAGATACTTCAAAATAGCATAAATCATGTTCATACATCATATATCATAGTGAATTCATAACATACATACGTCTCATTACATATGCATAACACTCTCATTCATTTCAAAAAAATCATAATGCATGCATCACGACATTGCATAAAACCAATGTTTCTTTTGCAGTCTACTTATACATCTTCTAGATATAGTGCAGATATAATCAAGTCAACGATTTAATTCTGGAACTCATTCAAGACAGAGATTTAGTTCTGACACCTAATTTTGGATATCTTCCAAAGATGGTTCAGATATAATCAAGATAGAGATTTACTTCTAACTCTTAATTTTGGATTTCTTCCAAAGATAGCTCAGAGATAATCAAGACAGAGATTTAGTTCTGACACTTAATTTTGGATATCTTCCAAAGATGGTTCAGAGATAATCAAGACAGAGATTCAGTTCTGACACTTAATTTTGGGTATCTTCCAAAGATGGTTCAGAGATAATCAAGACAGAGATCTAATTCTGATACTTAATTTTGGGTTTCCTCTAGAGATAGTTCAGAAATAATGAAAACGAAGATTTAATTCTGATACTTAGTTCCGGGTATTCTCCAGAGATAGTTCAGAGATAATCAAGACGAAGATTTAATTCTGATATTTAGTTCCGGGTATTCTCCAGAGATAGTTCAGAAATAATCACCCTTCCCAAGTCTAATTCAGTTACTACGAAAGTTGCTGACACGATCAATCTCCAATAAACTTTCTCTCAAGGCCTGGGTGGCATCTTCAAGCCCATCCCCGACAAAGGCAAATTTCTTGGGTATTCTAGTGTTCAATCATCTTCCACCTTCAGATACCGACTGGCACACAAACCACTCTACATCTTCAGGTTTAAGATAATTGAACAGGGGCAGCTGTCATACCCCAAAATTTGCCCATACTATTTCTCTTATACAAATTCAAATCAATACATAAAGCTCCAAAACACACTCTCCTAAATAAGGCTCAAAGATTTAGGGTTTGTTGTTCTGAAATAAAATCAATGAACCAAAGGCTCCGAAGCATCCCATATAGGCTAAGATACTCCACATTATCTCCATGACAAATTTCAGGTCTCAATTCAAAAGATTGGTCACTCAATTGCTCAGAAAAGTCAATAATCGACTGGTCGACCTAAAAGTCAACTGTGGTCAAAATACAATTAAAACTTCTGATTTTTGGGTCAATATCAATATTTCGGTGTTAGACGCATCATTTGATCAAAGGTTGATCATGATCCATCAAGAAAATATCAGAAATCCACAAAAGGACAAATCGGCTCAAATTTTGAAAAAAATACACAAATGTCAATTCAAAGAATTTAGAGATTATTCACTAATGGGCCTACCATTTGAATACTAAATTGGCCCATGATCTTAAAGAAGGCCCATAACCCTAATATTATTTTTCTTGATTTTATTTCATTTTTATTTGCTTTTGTTAATTTAAATGCAAATTAAATCAAATAATATCATAAATTGATAATAAAGGTCATATATTTTATTTGATTGGTTAAGATTTAAATCAATTAAAAAATATATAAATAATAAATCAATGGGAAGGAGCAGTAAAACGTGGGAAAGGAATTTGGACCAAAATAGAAGAATTTCATATGGAAAATTTCAATCAAATAATTCATCATCAAAATATAGGATTTGATTGGATTTTCTTGAGATTATTAACCTAAGTGTGAATCATTATATATAGAAAATATTTTCAGACTTCAAGGGAAGAGAACAAGGATTCGCAGACCAGGGGACCAACTCAAGAATTCCAAAAAGTTCCATAAAATCTTGAATTCGGTTGGAGAGGTTGGGGAAGATTCAAGGCATTCTGAGGCTTCAAACGTGTTTCTTGGACGATCCTGGTGCTAAACCAATCATCATACTCGGTCAACAAGCCAAGAACAGACCCTATAACTCACGGTTTGCATCTCACTTCTTTCCAAATCGATTTTAATCCTTCACTCATGACAAATCTGTTTTGATTCCATATTTGTGTTAGTATTGACGTTTGCAACATGCCTGTATGTTTCGATTTGAGTTTTAACGCGAACATGGCAAGATGCCATTGTTAGATTTCATAAGCTTGGAATTAGGGATTTTAGTTAGGGCAGGAATTGAGTAAAATTACGGCTACCGTTGGATTCATAGTCGAATTTCGGTTCGATCTATGTCTTTAATATTGGTTTATGTTTAGAATTGGTAGAGTCTTGATGTTGCAGGTAGTAGCCACGATGAGGATTCGTAGCGTAATTGTAGCTAAGCCGCAGGTAAAAAACGCAGGCTCCTCACGAAGAAGATGAGCCAGCGCGCGTTTTAAAATGTTCAAATTGCTAGTTCTTTTATATTTGTTGCAGCGTATTACAATAACAGCAAAGCACCACTGGCCTAGTGGTAAGAATGAGGGGAGTTGATTCTTGGACAAAGGCGCAGGTTCGATCCTCACGTCAGACACTATATTTTTCATAAAACGCATGTCATGGTCTGCCAACGGATTCAGTGCATCTCTCCCACGCGCGCGCATGATGCGCACTCTGTCCATTGGCTGTGGATCATCCCATCTTTCAATCCAACGTTTCTGGAAACGCTGGCATACCATGGAACTTCAAGACGCTCCCACACCAGAATATTCAGCTAAGTTCTCTCGCTTTTATTTATTTATTTTCTTTTATTACATAAACTTGGTTTTGTTTTATATTACATATATATTATTTGTTTATTAATCATTTTTCTAAATATATCTCTCTTAAGAATAATTTTTTTTTATAAACACATAATGAATAAATAAAATATATTTATTGGATTTATTTATTTTCATTTTAATCGTTTTAAATTGATTTAATTTGTTTAAATTATTTGTTTAATTAAGCAAATATTTTCTATTAGTTTTGTTAATTGATAAAAATACGTATTAAGGTTAGAATTTTGAATCGAAACCTTATTTAATTAATTGGGTTGAAAACCAATAGTTAATTAGTTTGGTTTTACTTATGCTATTAACCGTGGTTAACTTGTACCCTAATCAGGGTTTACGAAGATCATGCCCTACACTGAATGTTTTTACTTATGCCTTTTCAGGGTTACCTTTCAAACGCTCTCCGACCACGCACCCGATCAAGACTCAAAGCTAAGTACCCTATTTTATTTTTTTTAAAAAAAGTCTATTTTGTTTCCTTTTGATTTTAGGGTTAGTCTTGCCTTCATTTTTCTGCCTCCGCCTTGCCTCTTTTCAGGGTTAACCTTAAAGCGTCCTCTGGCTACTAACCCTATCAGATCAAATGCGAAGCTAAGTCCTTATTCGTATTTTATTTCTTTTTGCCATTTTTCTTAAGTTAGGGTTAACTCTAATTGTCAATGAATTAGCCATACATTCACTCTATTTTTGTTTGTCTGCCTTTTCAGGGTTCGTTGATCGCCAAAGCTACGAGTTTGGTAACCCTAAAACCTAACTTCAATATTTTATGCTTTAATTATTATTACTTATGTCAAACCCTATTAAGGGATCCGCTGGTTACAATTTCCCTCCCCCATATTTGTTTTGATTATATTATTTAAATGCGTGGTTAGTAATCCTAGGGAGTGCAACCTTTGAATTGAACATAGAATCACTAAATTTACAAGATAATATATTTGAATATAATCACATGATTGGTGCACACACGCACACTTTTGGGTAACTCTCTCTGTTGCCTTGTTGCCTATTGCCTGTTGCCTTGTTGCCTTGTGTTTTTGCAGAATAGCCAGTCCCTCGAATATGAGGATACCTCAGCCATGTTGCCTCGATAAAAGGTCATGAGACCCTAAAAATGATGCTGCCTTCGATACACTAACATGACCTCGACCCTCGAAAGTTGCCCACGAAAAAGGCTGAGGTATCTTCTGGTTGCCTACGAAAGGCTATTCTGATCTTTCCCCTTAGACTACCTGCCCCTCTATGGCATGGGTCAGTCTTTGGGCGAACGATATCTCGATGACCCTTCAACCTCCAAACGAAAGGCTTCCTGCCCTCTTATGGCAAGGATAGACCCTTTCATTCTGAAAGGCTAAAAAGAGACCTATCATCTGAGTTTAAGGTAATTGCCCCTAATTGCGTTGCAATGCTCTATTTTCTATATTCTTTCTCAAAGTTGTTCAACAGCTGGCTACGCTTATTTACGAGCTAAAGTCCATTTTTTCCTCTTTCATCTACATTTTCTGAAAACGAGCAAGCAAAGCAATTAAGAGCCCATGGAAAACCATGGATGCAAAGGGTGCCTTACACCTTCCCTTTGCATAAATTACCCCCCGAACTCAAAATCTTTCAAAGGTTTTTTTCTGTTTCTTTTAGCCTTTCCGATTTAGTTTGGATAAAATAAAAGTCGGTGGCGACTCTTGCTTAACCGCGACATTTCGATAAAAAGTCAGTATACCGTATTACAAGGGAGAATTACCGTTTCTAATAGTTCCAGACCCAATAATCTTTCCTTTTTTAATTCCTCCAAATCTAACTTTTCCTCCAGATTTAAGCTCCAAGCTTTGGAACATAGACTTTCTTCTCGTCATGTGTCGTGAGCATCCAGAGTCTAGGTACCATGATTGATGTTTCAACTGTGCTGCTAAGGACATTTGCAACATATAATATTTTCTCCTTAGATACCCATATCTTTTTGGGTCCTTTGGTGTTAGTGTGCCTAAAGTTCTGTTTGAACTTAGATTTAGCATGAAAGTTTTCAAAATAAGAAGTGTATTTTACGTCATGTGTGTGACCAAATTCAAATTGGGTGTGTAGAGGTTTATATGTAATAATCATATCATCAACATGTTTAATTTGATATGGTTCTTTCCCTTTGGGTGTTTCATAACCAATTCCTTTTCTGTTGTTTCTGCTAACACCATATATCTTTGAAGCCATTTTGCTTCTGTCTATGCTTCTAGCAAGAAATTTTTGAAAACCAGAGTCATATTATTTTAGAATATCTTTCGAACTTGTAGCAGTATCTGAATTAGAGATTTCTTTCTTTCTAATTCCTCTATGAGTTTAAGATTATTTTCTTTAAGTTCAGAATTTTCTGCTTTAAGTTTCTCAATTTCAACTACAAGACTATTTTTAAGTTTCTTGTATTTGAGTCTGAGTTTACTATGGTTTTCAAGAAGTTTTTATAAGTTTTCTACAAGCTCATCTCTAGTAAGTTCAGAGAATACCTCATCAGTTTCTGATTCAGATTCAGAGTCATCTCCTATGGTAGCAATTAATGCTAAGTTGATATGTTCATCTTCTGAGTCTGATTCAGCTTCAGAAGATTTTTAATCATCCGATGTGGCCATCAGACTTTTCTTCTTTTCAAAATTTTTCTTTGTCCTTTCTCTCTGCAGCTTGGGACAGTCACTCTTAGAGTTTCATGGTTCTTTACATTCATAGCAGACAATGTTCTTTCTGCTAGGCTTCTTATGTCTAGAAGATTCTGCTTTGTTTTCTGGTCTCCTGTAGTTTCTGAACATCTTATGTCTTTGCTTCCATAATTGGTTGACTCTTCTGGAGAGAAGAGATAACTCATCTTCTTCTTCTGATGCAGAGTCACCAGAGCTTTCCTCTTCAACCTGAAAAGTGTTAGTTTCATATTTTCTAATTGATTTAACGGCAACAGACTTACCTTTCTTCTGAGACTCGTTTTCATCAAGTTCTATCCCGTGGCTTCTCAATGCACTAATAGGTTCTTCAAGAGATACATCATCCAGATTATTTGCAACTTTGAACGCAGTAACCATTGGTTCCCATCTTCTTTGTGACAAAAGGAATGAATGTGATAAGAAGAAGAACCAACGGCTTGATCAGGAGTTTAAGAGTTAACTGAAGGGTATAAAAACACTTAAAAGGGGGGTTGAATAAGGGGTTTTCTTTGGGAAACAAAAATTCACACGTTATTTTTATCCTGGTTCGTTTGAACTCAAAATACTCCAGTCCATCCGTCAAGGTGATTTCTCCTCTCTCTGTCGAGGACTTAATCCACTAATCAAAACTTGATTACAATTGGTTCACGAAGGCAACTGCCAACGTCTTCTTGAGAATCTTAACCACAACTTGGTTACTCAAGGAACAATATAATAATAACTTCTAACAAGTGAATTTAATGCTTCTTAATCTAAGCTATATCACAACTGTGATTTTTCACTAAGTTTAAGTACGATGGATATGAACTCAGTAAGATAAAATGAACAAAGTATTTTCTTTCACCGTAAGAGTTCACGTGAGCATTAGATTTCTTTTTCAAATTGATCTTCTATTTATAGCCTTTGGAAAATGTTGTCCGTTGCATCCTCGTAAGCTATTATGTAATAAATGTTGTGTGTCATCTTGGTTATTTTTGCTTTACATGCTTCTTAATATTTGTTCCTCATAAATGCTTCAGCCATCTTTTAATCATTATGTCTCTAACGGTATTTTATCTTGTATTAAAACTTTGCATTTTGTCTTTCCTTTTCTTCATAAATTCTGTCTGACTTTGTGAATATAACTTCTATTAGAATTTGTCTATAGCGGTTGGTGCATTCAGAAGTTACTTCATGCATTAGAACTTCTTGAACTTCAGCGTGACTTTTCTTTCTTTGTTTGTTCAGCGTTACGTACACAAAGTCCATGTTTTGATGTTACTTGAGTTAGAACTTCTTCTAAAATAAGAAACATAGAATTAGAGTACCACATTTACTTATACAAATTTTATTTAATTGTATCAATCGTTAGTTAGTTCAGTGGTGATTCGCGCTGAACTTGGTAGGGAGGACTGCGGTTCAATCCCCCACAACTACGATCGGGAGGGGGCTGGAACCACTTGATGCCAGAGCTGACCCTCGAACTAGACTAAACCGATGGTGATAAACCAAAAAAATAATTTATTTAATTGTTATCATCAAAACTCTAAGATATGATTAGAACCAAATTATGTTCTAACAATCTCCCCCTTTTTCTTGATGACGAAACATTTAAGTTATGATTAGAAAGTTTGTATATTAGAAAGACAATCTCCCCCTGAGATGTATAATCTCCCCCTGAGATGTATAATCTCCCCCTGAAATAAATACTTAGAGAAAATTTAAGAGATAACTTCTCTGAGTATATTTTTCTCTCCAGCGTACTTCTTCAGAAGATTAATTAGTTTTTCTTTTCAGAGCGTTTCTTTAGAAGATCCATCAGATTTTCTTAAAGAATTTGATTTTCCTGCATACTTCAGAAAGAAAACTTTGGTACTTGTTAGAAATTTTTTAGACTTAGTCCCATAACTGTTATATTTAATCAGGTCAAAATTTCACTTTCTCTCTCCCTTTTTGTCATAAATCAAAAAGCGTAAATAAAAAAAAGTTCAGATAAAACAAACAGATATTCATTGATGAAAATAAATGCAACACAATGGCAAGAAATCATAAACAAACAAAACAAAAAAAATCCAGAAAATCTTAAACAAGAACTAAGGTTTACGAGAGACAAGAGAATGTAGAAGATTCTTGATCTCATTTGTAGATTCCCCTTGTTTAACCATCCAGGACTTGATGTCCTTGTTTGTTTCATCCTGCTTGTCCAGACGTTCCTTAACAACTGCATTCTCCTTCTTCAAGTCATTCAACGTTTCAATCACAAGAGAAGATGGAGCAGAAGTTGAAGCAGTAGCAGAAGTTGCGACCATAGTAGGAGTAGACACAAACTTAGAAAACAAGGTGTTAATATCTACCATCAAGGTTGGTACTTTTCCATCAGAAGTATCCTTGGGCACACAGGAAGAAGGTTGTTTCACGAAAATAATAGCCAAAGAATTTTCTTCACCAGCATCTTCTATATCTAAGATGTTATCAACTTCAGCATCAGAAATATCCATAGGTTCAGAAGATGGATGCCAAGGAGCGTTGTCGATTTTCAGAAGAGGCTTCTTATCCCAGAGATTCATAACTACAGTCATGAAGACATTCAGACACTCATAGAATTTCTCATGAACATGAGAGCAGCACATTTCTTTGAGTTTGAGGGATTCATAATTGAATCTCCTTCTGAATGCGTCCCAAAGAGCATATGAAGCAGCTGGGTTCAAATTGCTTGCACAATCAGCCTTCAGCTTTTCAATCCAAACCTGCATCTCTATTTCAAGATTGTGAAGTAACATTCTAACATCTGATAGGGTAGGTTTGGGAGTTGGTTTTGGAACATCAACAACAGTCCTCGGAAAGTCATTTGATTCAGGATGTTGAACTGGTTGAGGTTTTGATGTGAACGTAGTTGATTTTGGTGTGTTAGGAAGTGAGTTTTGTGGTGATGGTTAAGGTGAGATTATTTGAACTTCTGGTGAGGATGGGATGGATATAGGTTGTGAGGATTGAGATGGTGTTTGTTCTAGGGAGTGAAGTGAGGGATGATTTGTTGACACAAGGATAGAAAAGATGTTATGAGCTGGAATATCATAAATTTGCATAGCCAAGGGGCTTGTATAGCCAGGAATATCCCATGAACCTGTGTACCACTCATAAGGTTTTAAAGTTTGGTTTGAGGTTTGAAGTTCTGTTTCTGAGGGAGGAGGAAGTTCTGAAGTATTTGGATTTGTTGGTTGGGGAGCAGAAATAGGAATTTCCAGTTGGTTTTCTGGTTGAGTTGTGGTTGTGGATTATGGTGGTTGAGAAGTTTCAGGTTGTTTTGGAGGGGGGAAGTTCAAAGTTATCTATGTCACATAACAATTGTGCAATTTGTGGGTTTTGTTCTTGATGTTCTGAAGGTATTGCTGTGTCAATTTCAATATCTAGAACATATAAGTTTTGCTGGTTAGAAGTTTGAGTTGGGGTTTGTTCAGATGTTTGAGATATGGATTTTTTAGATGTTGTTACATTATCAGGATTAACAACAGAGATAAAAGCAGGAGGATTACCTGAAGAATGCTTCTTCTTCTTCTACTTCTTCAGAACTTTGTGAGGTCTAGAAGAAGTTTCTTTTCCTTCAGCTTTTCTCTTCTTTGATTTCTTCTTTAGGTGGACTTCTGGAAGTGGTTTGTTTCTGTATTGGAACCAAGCTGGATCAATTGGTGTGCCATCTCGTTTGCATGCCTCAATAAAGTTCAGTATGATATCAGGGGTTTCTACGGTGCTGAACAGATGGAAATATTCTAAGGGAATTCTCCTTGTAGTGATGAATTGAAAAAGAGTGGGTTTGCATAGAACTTTTGCCATCCATATTTTTTCCATTCAGAGTTTTACCACATATTGGCTCTAACTCTCCAAGTAAGTTGGCTTCGTCCGAATGAGCTATCAGACCATTCTCTGTCAGAATATATGATATTAATCTGGATAGGGGAATCCAATCCCTCTTGAACTTAGGATTTCTGTTCCTTTCTTTTTCTCTTGTCTCTTTGACATGGTTCCATAGATGAGTGAAGCGAAGATGAGGCAAATCAATCTTGACATTTGTTCCAATGCAGAACAACATGTATTGTTGATCATTGTTGACGTAATCAGAAGAACTTGTAGCTTTCCTATGATGAATGCATCCCAAAATTATCTTTGTCCAGATCTTGTAATAATCCTTTAGATCTTTAAACTTGCTTGAAGCTTGTCCAGTTGTGAAAATCTCAGCGTAAACTCTGGACATATCTACCCTTCCATCAAATACACCAGTGACTCCATGTCCTTCAAAACCTAGCAACTTTCTGATAAGATTTTCAGTAATGGTGATTTTCTTTGCCCATTACAAATGATAGAATGGCCTTGGGGAAGCAATAGCATGAATCCAGAAGTCCTTTACCAAGTGAGGGAACACTGGCCCAATCAATCGATCAAAGAAATTTTGCCAACCTTGAAACTCCACTGCAGGAAGAAGGTCATACCATTTTCTTTTAAGTTTTCAAAATCCACCATGATTTCGCAGATGACTTCCAAACTATTGACAGGGAGGAGCATTGTTCTAGCAGGTTCAATGTACTTCTCAAGTTGAGGGTTGTTTGAAGTAGCATTGAGGTTTTATTGAGAAGGGGAAGAAGTTGTAGTTAACGCCATTGACGAACGTTTGGAGTTTTTGTGAAGAGAGAAAAGGAGGCAGAAATGCATATAGGGTTTGAAAGCGAAAGAAACAAGAGAAAATGAAAGGTTTCAAAAGGTTTTATAGAGAAAATACATGCAACAGAAAATAATGAATAAAAGATTTTAATCAATTAACAAAAGATTTTCATCAGATTCTAAAAACATAATCGTGAAAAACATGTAATGAATCCGAAAATTAGGGGAAAGACTGAGATTCTGAAGAGATTGGAACAGTTACCTAGGAAGGCGTTTTAATAGCTTGTACGCAAGCGTGACCTTTCAAGAATGTTGAACGCGTGTTCAAATTCTAGGGTTAGTATTGTACCCCAAAATTTGCACTCACATATTTTCAAATGTCTTTTCATTTCAAATAAGTGGCATAGCCCAGTTGGTAAGGATTTGAGTGGAACAGGTACAAGAGCGAGAGGTCCTGGGCTCAAATCCCGCTTCTAACATTTTTTCTTGTTACTTTATTTCTAACTATAGTTTTAATTTTATTTTTATTTATATTTAAAAATCACAAAAATTTATTTTTTATCATTTTAACTTTATTTTTCGTATTAATTAAACAGGTATTTTTTTTAAAATAATCAATTTTCACTTTTTATGCATTTTTAGTCAAAAAAATCACCAAAAATCATAAAATATTCAAAAAAATCCAAAAAAGGAAGTTTTTAATCTTATTTAACCAATTTTTATCACTTTTCAATTCATTCTCTGACAACTAAACCCCTACTTTTTTTAACCAGTTGAAAGATCAAAAGGAACAAGAAGATTTATTTTTAGAAGCAAAACGGATCCACGACGCCATCCTCTCCTAATTCTCGTTCCTCAGCACGGTGATAAATTTCCAGCCAATCAGCCGAATTCTAAAACTACGTTACAATTTGCTCCGAATTTTTTCCAAAAGTTCAGAAAAAATTCGCGGAACAATTCTCCTTTAGAATAGAATTCTAAACAATTTTGACCCTCAAAATCGTAAATTCCTCTTTTTTCTATTTTATTTGATTTAATTTCTATTTTCATATTTTTTTAAAAATCTCAACACATTTTTAGGTTTCCTATGGATTGGCCAAGTGGATGGAGCTTTACCCCTTGAACTCAAGGGGTGCCTGTTAGCTGAAGATTTCGTCTTGTAATATTTGTCCTTCGAAGAAGTGGAAAATCGAAGGAAAGATGGTTAATGATGGCCATCCCTTAAAAATAAAAGAATGGCTACTGATGGCCATGCTTCGAGAATAAAGATTTCTAAGTTCGTTATGAAGATAATGAATACTGAAAGCTAGTGAAAGTATGTGTCTTCAGGGACTTAGACAAAATTTATAAAATATATTCAAGTATTACTACTTAGCGTGTTTTCATAGTGTTTTTAATACACTGCCACGCGTCGAAGACGGACTCAGGCGGGAAGATTTGAAATTCGAAGACGGTTTCGTAACTGTCCAAGTAACAGATGGCGTCGCTGGAAGTTCTTATGAGAGACGTGGCAGCAGATTAGTGTAGGACCGTTAAGGTCGAAACTAGTATAAATAGGAGTCTTAATGTTAGGATTCTGTGTGTTCATTTTGTACAAATCACTCACATATTTACTCAAGTATCAAGTGTTAAGAGAAAGAGTTCGTTGAGAAAATGTACGTATGACACCACCACTTTAATACATGTGTATTATCTTTCGTTTTCAAATATCTTTCAGAATTACTGCATTCCATTTACTTCTTGCCATTTACATTTCTGTATCTTTACTTTAATGTCATTTACTTTCGAATTACTTTCATGTCATTTATTTTCAAAGTCTTTAACGTTCCTGCATTCTAAGATTCTTTACGTTTTAACAGTCCTTTTAGTTTCATATGTTATGTTACTTATCTTTTCATTGAAATCATACTTACATATAACAAAGTGATTATCAAGATTACTTGTTCTTTATCGAACAACGCTTATTGAAGAAGACGAATCATGAATATGGTTCAAATGAACATTGATAACAATATTTTTGACTATGTGTCCTAGGATCAATCTAGTCGATCCTGCGAGTAACCAAATCATATTTATTATAGTTTGGAAGACTAGCGGTTGTTTACCGGAAATCACCGTAAACAAATTGGCACACCCGATGGGACAGTGTCAAGCGGATTGTTTTAATCAATTGCTTTATTTTTGTCTAGACAATATTAAGACCTTGTATGAACCTTAGGAACGGTAAATTAACGAACAGTGCACAACCGATTCCCAAACGAAGGTACAACAAGAAAATGGTCGTTACGGCCAGTACAGGGGGTGATCAAGATCCCCCACAAGGTTCAGGATCAGGAGCGGCAAATTCGACTTCCACTCAAGGAACACGGGATACAACGGGTCCAAATGGATCGAGACCTGCAGATAATTCCCAGGCTATGCCTGAAAATAATACAGGACCCTCAGGGACTATTCCAGTTTCAGTGTCGACAACCGCACCCTCATCCACAAGTGCAGAGGACGTACCGTTTTCCTCGACAATTGCTGCAAACAATTTGTTTGGTCAAGGCACGAATTCTGTTTTCGAATGGAGACCAAATAATCCATATGGAATGCCATACCAATATGGAACAGGCGTACGAGGGGCAGGACCTATATATGCCCCAACTAACAATGCGACATTTTCACCGAATGTTAGTTCAGTGGGTCGAAGTGCACACAACACTAGTTTTTCTACCCAGATGCCCCACTTTACCACAAATAACCAAGCAGCATTTCGACAAGAAATGGATGCAAGCAACCATGATATGCTAGGGGTTTTGGCCAGAGAATTGACTTC
>NW_026706764.1:0-79740 GCF_029867415.1 Vicia villosa | reverse complement strand
AACATGTAAACGAAACGAATCCTAAATACAAAAAGCATACAAAACATTCTAACACAATACATGCTCACATCATGAATCACACCTAGCAAAAATTCATCAATGGATGAAGAACACACAAAGGTGAAGGACTTTTAACACTCATCCAACAATCTTGCAAACAAAAGATTAAATTATGCATTCATCCAAAAATCACATTGAAGATACAAAAGCAAGAATCACAAGGACTTTTCAAGGTTGTAATGTGGCTTGGTTAACAAACAAGGGATATGTCCTAAGGCTAATCGAAACAAAAACTTGCCTAAACCTAAGGGAGTGATCAATCCACAAAGTTCTAAGCAACAAAATCTCGATTAAACTTCTTCCTTAACCACAAGTTTCTCAAACCAATCACAATACTTATTAGCACAATTATTCGCTTCTCTTTTCTTTTTGTTTTTCAAAACTTTTTCTCTTTTTTTCTTTCTTTTCTTTTCACATTTTTTTCTTTTTTTTTTCTTTCTTTTCAACCTCATAGAAACAACCACATAAGTAGCAACCATTTCTCTCCCCAACTTGAATTCAACCACACCATCATATGAATACTCCCTACTTTCTAAGGCAAGGTAAAAATTCATACCAAAAATCATGGTTGAGGGTTCAAGAAAACAAAGAATCAATCATCCATGAAAAAATGAGAACTAAACACTCAAAGATAAGTATTTAGCAAAAACAACGTGGACATTGACAAAAAGCTCAAAAGGGTTAACAAATGATCACACACTCACAAGGTGAATTGACTATTTGGTTATGGTGGTTGTGCTCAAAATGAAACGAAATGCCTTGATCCTTTTCATGCTTTCATAAAATCAACATAAACAAATGATTAAGCATAATAAAATCCAGTTAAAACAAAGATTGTGGCCTCCAGCATATGTAAATAATGGAAAGCTTCCTCACATTTATGGTTTGGGAACTAAAGTGATTCAATCAATAAGCAAGTAATGCAAAAGAATGAATGGCATGGTAATTGTACAAATGAAAAGTTTCTTAAACATGTTATGCTATAGAAAGCGATAAATGAGTACCTTGAATGATACAACTTCAAAAACAATATCCTACCATACATCCGCAAGTTGAAACACTCAAGCTTTGGAAAATCACCTCAAAAATCTTCGAATTACCGAACAAAATTTGAGTACAAACAACCACAAAAGAATTAGAAAAACAAACTACTATACACTAATAATTAGCCTTGGTGAAAGTGGGAAAAATGAGTGAACCAGGTGGAATGGGAACCCCACTGGTACAGAGCAGAAAAACAAAATTCTGCTATGCTCGCTTAGCGAGCTATGCTCCACTTAGCGGACATAGCAGAAACCAGAAAAATCAGAACAGGATCTGTTGTTCCAATCACTCACCACTTCACCTAAATAACTCATAAACAGAAATATAAACAATATTCACAACCATTGGGGTGCCTCCCAACAAGCGCTTGTTTTACGTCGTTAGCTCGACGCCTTTATTGTTTCGGTGTTTGGAAAGTAGCCTCCTCTCGTCATGCCATGGTGACGTCTCACCGCACAAGCTTAAAGAAAGTGTCCTAACCAAAACACTCAACAAACGTTACGGGTACAAATATATACAACAATTATACGAACATGAAAGAAAACACAAATATACAAATATGTACAAGAGCAAACACATATATGCAAACATGAAACACATATAAATATTAACATACACAAAGAGAAAAATTGGTGAATGTTGGATTCACAAGTTAAAAAGTGAAGATTTGTAAGTAAAGAGCTAATCCGAGATCAACATGTTTCACCAACATTCACCAACAAAAGTATACTAGTATGTAACATATACAAGTAAAACTATATGGTGAACATAAACAAGTAAATATGCACAAGTAAGTATATATACCAGTGAAACTATACAATATATACGATATATACAAAGCTCAAGACAACTGAAACTATTGCGATGCAATCACAACCATCCCCGGCAACGGCGCCATTTTGTTGAATGCAGTATAGGGCAAGCAACAAACAAGATTTGGAAATATTGATCTGGGAATTATCGTCCATAGAGATGGAGAGATGCCATTCAACAGTTTCTACGGTTTCGAGCTTGGGTTTGAATGAGCAAAAAGTAAACAAAGATATAGACAGGAAAAGAATAAACACATTCTTAGAAGAGAAATAACTTATCAGGAATGTAAATATATTCACTCTTCACAAACATACACTTACCAACCCGTTATACTCAACCTACGATACTCATCCATGTCGTATCTCTCACATAAGCGTTCATCTCTGGAGCACAAACGAGATCATCTCACAACTAAGGTTATCTCTATTGCGAAGTCGCGAGAACATTCGTATTCCCGCGTCGGTGATCTCTCGCGCGCCGCTCAAACACAAAAGCATTAAGAACAGATACCCACAGTGAATGCTAGCTCTAAATCTATCTCTAGAGTTCAGAACCAACAGATAAGCATCCTAGATAAGGATTCAAGAAGTTTATCTCTAAAGCACCCCAAATCCCCAGCATAGAGCAAAAATCCAGGATAACATCAACACAGATTCGTAAAGCAAGTTAAATATAACATTATAATCGGTAAATATACATAAGATTCAAGTAAATATACAAACAAAACCCAACCAAAGAGAAATACACAAAGAAGAAGAGAAATGAACCGAAGATCTCCCGGTTTGTCAGCTCCGTTCGACGCTCAATCCACCCCCGATCATCCTTATGCAACCTCCGAAGTTGTTTTCTAAGCCAATTCTACTCTAAGAATGGAAATGATGGTGTTGGGACTCAAAAATACCCAACCCATGACCTAAAAATGTGATTTTGGCCCCTTTTAACGAGCTGCTGTCTTAGCAGGTCCGCTTAGCGGACCCCCTCCGCTCAGGACTCAAAATTGCATTCAGACGCTGATTTGCTCCGCTGGAGCTCCGCTCAGCGGACCCCCCCTCCGCTTAGCGGAGTCTGCTAAAAATCAGATTTTGTTTTCGCCATAACTCGAGAACCGTAACTCCGAATTGCGCCCGGTTCGAAGCGTTGGAAAGCTTATTCAATGCTCTATCCAATAATGAATGAATGGAAACCAAAATGATGATTTTGGTCATCCTTATTTTGAGTCTTTGGAAGTCCGCTTGACGGTGGCTAAGCGGGCTTTCACCAAAATTGCGAAATCGAAGCCGTGCCTTTGACACTTTATTCCTCAAGGCTCCAATAAGCATGAATACCTATAAAAAGAAAGGAAAAACTATCAAATGGTATAAAAGTATATGAGAATAAAACTATTCACAAAGTATACGTATTTATACATAAAATGGGGAATTATTCAAACGGTATTAACAAAAGTATCGATAAGTGCCACTATTTACATACTCAAAACATCGACATTTTGGCACTTATCAAACTCTCCCCAACCTGAAACTTTGTTTGTCCTCAAACAATGTCAAATAAATCAAAGAATCAAAAGTAATAAACCAAAGAATTGTGAATCAACAAGTTTTGAAAACCAAAAACAAATGTATGGCTTAATACAAAAACGTATAAACAAAGTAAATACTTACCACTATACTACAACGACAACATGTAAACGAAACGAATCCTAAATACAAAAAGCATACAAAACATTCTAACACAATACATGCTCACATCATGAATCACACCTAGCAAAAATTCATCAATGGATGAAGAACACACAAAGGTGAAGGACTTTTAACACTCATCCAACAATCTTGCAAACAAAAGATTAAATTATGCATTCATCCAAAAATCACATTGAAGATACAAAAGCAAGAATCACAAGGACTTTTCAAGGTTGTAATGTGGCTTGGTTAACAAACAAGGGATATGTCCTAAGGCTAATCGAAACAAAAACTTGCCTAAACCTAAGGGAGTGATCAATCCACAAAGTTCTAAGCAACAAAATCTCGATTAAACTTCTTCCTTAACCACAAGTTTCTCAAACCAATCACAATACTTATTAGCACAATTATTCGCTTCTCTTTTCTTTTTGTTTTTCAAAACTTTTTCTCTTTTTTTCTTTCTTTTCTTTTCACATTTTTTTCTTTTTTTTTTCTTTCTTTTCAACCTCATAGCAACAACCACATAAGTAGCAACCATTTCTCTCCCCAACTTGAATTCAACCACACCATCATATGAATACTCCCTACTTTCTAAGGCAAGGTAAAAATTCATACCAAAAATCATGGTTGAGGGTTCAAGAAAACAAAGAATCAATCATCCATGCAAAAATGAGAACTAAACACTCAAAGATAAGTATTTAGCAAAAACAACGTGGACATTGACAAAAAGCTCAAAAGGGTTAACAAATGATCACACACTCACAAGGTGAATTGACTATTTGGTTATGGTGGTTGTGCTCAAAATGAAACAAAATGCCTTGATCCTTTTCATGCTTTCATAAAATCAACATAAACAAATGATTAAGCATAATAAAATCCAGTTAAAACAAAGATTGTGGCCTCCAGCATATGTAAATAATGGAAAGCTTCCTCACATTTATGGTTTGGGAACTAAAGTGATTCAATCAATAAGCAAGTAATGCAAAAGAATGAATGGCATGGTAATTGTACAAATGAAAAGTTTCTTAAACATGTTATGCTATAGAAAGCGATAAATGAGTACCTTGAATGATACAACTTCAAAAATAATATCCTACCATACATCCGCAAGTTGAAACACTCAAGCTTTGGAAAATCACCTCAAAAATCTTCGAATTACCGAACAAAATTTGAGTACAAACAACCACAAAAGAATTAGAAAAACAAACTACTATACACTAATAATTAGCCTTGGTGAAAGTGGGAAAAATGAGTGAACCAGGTGGAATGGGAACCCCACTGGTACAGAGCAGAAAAACAAAATTCTGCTATGCTCGCTTAGCGAGCTATGCTCCACTTAGCGGACATAGCAGAAACCAGAAAAATCAGAACAGGATCTGTTGTTCCAATCACTCACCACTTCACCTAAATAACTCATAAACAGAAATATAAACAATATTCACAACCATTGGGGTGCCTCCCAACAAGCGCTTGTTTTACGTCGTTAGCTCGACGCCTTTATTGTTTCGGTGTTTGGAAAGTAGCCTCCTCTCGCCATGCCATTGTGACTTCTCACCGCACAAGCTTAAAGAAAGTGTCCTAACCAAAACACTCAACAAACGTTACGGGTACAAATATATACAACAATTATACGAACATGAAAGAAAACACAAATATACAAATATGTACAAGAGCAAACACATATATGCAAACATGAAACACATATAAATATTAACATACACAAAGAGAAAAATTGGTGAATGTTGGATTCACAAGTTAAAAAGTGAAGATTTGTAAGTAAAGAGCTAATCCGAGATCAACATGTTTCACCAACATTCACCAACAAAAGTATACTAGTATGTAACATATACAAGTAAAACTATATGGTGAACATAAACAAGTAAATATGCACAAGTAAGTATATATACCAGTGAAACTATACAATATATACGATATATACAAAGCTCAAGACAACTGAAACTATTGCGATGCAATCACAACCATCCCCGGCAACGGCGCCATTTTGTTGAATGCAGTATAGGGCAAGCAACAAACAAGATTTGGAAATATTGATCTGGGAATTATCGTCCATAGAGATGGAGAGATGCCATTCAACAGTTTCTACGGTTTCGAGCTTGGGTTTGAATGAGCAAAAAGTAAACAAAGATATAGACAGGAAAAGAATAAACACATTCTTAGAAGAGAAATAACTTATCAGGAATGTAAATATATTCACTCTTCACAAACATACACTTACCAACCCGTTATACTCAACCTACGATACTCATCCATGTCATCACGTATCTCTCACATAAGCGTTCATCTCTGGAGCACAAACGAGATCATCTCACAACTAAGGTTATCTCTATTGCGAAGTCGCGAGAACATTCGTATTCCCGCGTCGGTGATCTCTCGCGCGCCGCTCAAACACAAAAGCATTAAGAACAGATACCCACAGTGAATGCTAGCTCTAAATCTATCTCTAGAGTTCAGAACCAACAGATAAGCATCCTAGATAAGGATTCAAGAAGTTTATCTCTAAAGCACCCCAAATCCCCAGCATAGAGCAAAAATCCAGGATAACATCAACACAGATTCGTAAAGCAAGTTAAATATAACATTATAATCGGTAAATATACATAAGATTCAAGTAAATATACAAACAAAACCCAACCAAAGAGAAATACACAAAGAAGAAGAGAAATGAACCGAAGATCTCCCGGTTTGTCAGCTCCGTTCGACGCTCAATCCACCCCCGATCATCCTTATGCAACCTCCGAAGTTGTTTTCTAAGCCAATTCTACTCTAAGAATGGAAATGATGGTGTTGGGACTCAAAAATACCCAACCCATGACCTAAAAATGTGATTTTGGCCCCTTTTAACGAGCTGCTGTCTTAGCAGGTCCGCTCAGCGGACTCAAAATTGCATTCAGACACTGATTTGCTCCGCTGGAGCTCCGCTCAGCGGACCCCCCTCCGCTTAGCGGAGTCTGCTAAAAATCAGATTTTGTTTTCGCCATAACTCGAGAACCGTAACTCCGAATTGCGCCCGGTTCGAAGCGTTGGAAAGCTTATTCAATGCTCTATCCAATAATGAATGAATGGAAACCAAAATGATGATTTTGGTCATCCTTATTTTGAGTCTTTGGAAGTCCGCTTGACGGTGGCTAAGCGGGCTTTCACCAAAATTGCGAAATCGAAGCCGTGCCTTTGACACTTTATTCCTCAAGGCTCCAATAAGCATGAATACCTATAAAAAGAAAGGAAAAACTATCAAATGGTATAAAAGTATATGAGAATAAAACTATTCACAAAGTATACGTATTTATACATAAAATGGGGAATTATTCAAACGGTATTAACAAAAGTATCGATAAGTGCCACTATTTACATACTCAAAACATCGACATTTTGGCACTTATCAAACTCTCCCCAACCTGAAACTTTGTTTGTCCTCAAACAATGTCAAATAAATCAAAGAATCAAAAGTAATAAACCAAAGAATTGTGAATCAACAAGTTTTGAAAACCAAAAACAAATGTATGGCTTAATACAAAAACGTATAAACAAAGTAAATACTTACCACTATACTACAACGACAACATGTAAACGAAACGAATCCTAAATACAAAAAGCATACAAAACATTCTAACACAATACATGCTCACATCATGAATCACACCTAGCAAAAATTCATCAATGGATGAAGAACACACAAAGGTGAAGGACTTTTAACACTCATCCAACAATCTTGCAAACAAAAGATTAAATTATGCATTCATCCAAAAATCACATTGAAGATACAAAAGCAAGAATCACAAGGACTTTTCAAGGTTGTAATGTGGCTTGGTTAACAAACAAGGGATATGTCCTAAGGCTAATCGAAATAAAAACTTGCCTAAACCTAAGGGAGTGATCAATCCACAAAGTTCTAAGCAACAAAATCTCGATTAAACTTCTTCCTTAACCACAAGTTTCTCAAACCAATCACAATACTTATTAGCACAATTATTCGCTTCTCTTTTCTTTTTGTTTTTCAAAACTTTTTCTCTTTTTTTCTTTCTTTTCTTTTCACATTTTTTTCTTTTTTTTTTCTTTCTTTTCAACCTCATAGCAACAACCACATAAGTAGCAACCATTTCTCTCCCCAACTTGAATTCAACCACACCATCATATGAATACTCCCTACTTTCTAAGGCAAGGTAAAAATTCATACCAAAAATCATGGTTGAGGGTTCAAGAAAACAAAGAATCAATCATCCATGCAAAAATGAGAACTAAACACTCAAAGATAAGTATTTAGCAAAAACAACGTGGACATTGACAAAAAGCTCAAAAGGGTTAACAAATGATCACACACTCACAAGGTGAATTGACTATTTGGTTATGGTGGTTGTGCTCACAATGAAACAAAATGCCTTGATCCTTTTCATGCTTTCATAAAATCAACATAAACAAATGATTAAGCATAATAAAATCCAGTTAAAACAAAGATTGTGGCCTCCAGCATATGTAAATAATGGAAAGCTTCCTCACATTTATGGTTTGGGAACTAAAGTGATTCAATCAATAAGCAAGTAATGCAAAAGAATGAATGGCATGGTAATTGTACAAATGAAAAGTTTCTTAAACATGTTATGCTATAGAAAGCGATAAATGAGTACCTTGAATGATACAACTTCAAAAATAATATCCTACCATACATCCGCAAGTTGAAACACTCAAGCTTTGGAAAATCACCTCAAAAATCTTCGAATTACCGAACAAAATTTGAGTACAAACAACCACCAAAGAATTAGAAAAACAAACTACTATACACTAATAATTAGCCTTGGTGAAAGTGGGAAAAATGAGTGAACCAGGTGGAATGAGAACCCCACTGGTACAGAGCAGAAAAACAAAATTCTGCTATGCTCGCTTAGCGAGCTATGCTCCACTTAGCGGACATAGCAGAAACCAGAAAAATCAGAACAGGATCTGTTGTTCCAATCACTCACCACTTCACCTAAATAACTCATAAACAGAAATATAAACAATATTCACAACCATTGGGGTGCCTCCCAACAAGCGCTTGTTTTACGTCGTTAGCTCGACGCCTTTATTGTTTCGGTGTTTGGAAAGTAGCCTCCTCTCGTCATGCCATGGTGACGTCTCACCGCACAAGCTTAAAGAAAGTGTCCTAACCAAAACACTCAACAAACGTTACGGGTACAAATATATACAACAATTATACGAACATGAAAGAAAACACAAATATACAAATATGTACAAGAGCAAACACATATATGCAAACA
Organism: Vicia villosa; assembly: GCF_029867415.1. Taxonomy (NCBI): domain Eukaryota; kingdom Viridiplantae; phylum Streptophyta; class Magnoliopsida; order Fabales; family Fabaceae; genus Vicia; species Vicia villosa. The sequence continues at coordinate 70,874 of NW_026706764.1, read as the reverse complement.
TGAAACACATATAAATATTAACATACACAAATAGAAAAATTGGTGAATGTTGGATTCACAAGTTAAAAAGTGAAGATTTGTAAGTAAAGAGCTAATCCGAGATCAACATGTTTCACCAACATTCACCAACAAAAGTATACTAGTATGTAACATATACAAGTAAAACTATATGGTGAACATAAACAAGTAAATATGCACAAGTAAGTATATATACCAGTGAAACTATACAATATATACGATATATACAAAGCTCAAGACAACTGAAACTATTGCGATGCAATCACAACCATCCCCGGCAACGGCGCCATTTTGTTGAATGCAGTATAGGGCAAGCAACAAACAAGATTTGGAAATATTGATCTGGGAATTATCGTCCATAGAGATGGAGAGATGCCATTCAACAGTTTCTACGGTTTCGAGCTTGGGTTTGAATGAGCAAAAAGTAAACAAAGATATAGACAGGAAAAGAATAAACACATTCTTAGAAGAGAAATAACTTATCAGGAATGTAAATATATTCACTCTTCACAAACATACACTTACCAACCCGTTATACTCAACCTACGATACTCATCCATGTCATCACGTATCTCTCACATAAGCGTTCATCTCTGGAGCACAAACGAGATCATCTCACAACTAAGGTTATCTCTAACGCGAAGTCGCGAGAACATTCGTATTCCCGCGTCGGCGATCTCTCGCGCGCCGCTCAAACACAAAAGCATTAAGAACAGATACCCACAGTGAATGCTAGCTCTAAATCTATCTCTAGAGTTCAGAACCAACAGATAATCATCCTAGATAACGATTCAATAAGTTTATCTCTAAAGCACCCCAAATCCCCAGCATAGAGCAAAAATCCAGGATAACATCAACACGGATTCGTAAAGCAAGTTAAATATAACATTATAATCGGTAAATATACATAAGATTCAAGTAAATATACAAACAAAACCCAACCAAAGAGAAATACACAAAGAAGAAGAGAAATGAACCGAAGATCTCCCGGTTTGTCAGCTCCGTTCGACGCTCAATCCACCCCCGATCATCCTTATGCAACCTCCGAAGTTGTTTTCTAAGCCAATACTACTCTAAGAATGGATATGATGGTGTTGGGACTCAAAAATACCCAACCCATGGCCTAAAAATGTGATTTTGGCCCCTTTTAACGAGCTGCTGTCTTAGCAGGTCCGCTTAGCGGACCCCCTCCGCTCTGCGGACTCAATTGCATTCAGACGCTGATTTTCTCCGCTGGAGCTCCGCTCAGCGGACCCCCCCTCCGCTTAGCGGAGTCTGCTAAAAATCAGATTTTGTTTTCGCCATAACTCGAGAACCGTAACTCCGAATTGCGCCCGGTTCGAAGCGTTGGAAAGCTTATTCAATGCTCTATCCAATAATGAATGAATGGAAACCAAAATGATGATTTTGGTCATCCTTATTTTGAGTCTTTGGAAGTCCGCTTGACGGTGGCTAAGCGGGCTTTCACCAAAATTGCGAAATCGAAGCTGTGCCTTTGACACTTTATTCCTCAAGGCTCCAATAAGCATGAATACCTATAAAAACAAAGGAAAAACTATCAAATGGTATAAAAGTATATGAAAATACAACTATTCACAAAGTATACGTATTTATACATAAAACGGGGAATTATTCAAACGGTATTAACAAAAGTATCGATAAGTGCCACTATTTACATACTCAAAACATCGACATTTTGGCACTTATCAAACTCTCCCCAACCTGAAACTTTGTTTGTCCTCAAACAATGTCAAATAAATCAAAGAATCAAAAGTAATAAACCAAAGAATTGTGAATCAACAAGTTTTGAAAACCAAAAACAAATGTATGGCTTAATACAAAAACGTATAAACAAAGTAAATACTTACCACTATACTACAACGACAACATGTAAACGAAACGAATCCTAAATACAAAACGCATACAAAACATTCTAACACAATACATGCTCACATCATGAATCACACCTAGCAAAAATTCATCAATGGATGAAGAACACACAAAGGTGAAGGACTTTTAACACTCATCCAACAATCTTGCAAACAAAAGATTAAATTATGCATTCATCCAAAAATCACATTGAAGATACAAAAGCAAGAATCACAAGGAATTTTCAAGGTTGTAATGTGGCTTGGTTAACAAACAAGGGATATGTCCTAAGGCTAATCGAAACAAAAACTTGCCTAAACCTAAGGGAGTGATCAATCCACAAAGTTCTAAGCAACAAAATCTCGATTAAACTTCTTCCTTAACCACAAGTTTCTCAAACCAATCACAATACTTATTAGCACAATTATTCGCTTCTCTTTTCTTTTTGTTTTTCAAAACTTTTTCTCTTTTTTTCTTTCTTTTCTTTTCACTTTTTTTTCTTTTTTTTTTCTTTCTTTTCAACCTCATAGCAACAACCACATAAGTAGCAACCATTTCTCTCCCCAACTTGAACTCAACCACACCATCATATGAATACTCCCTACTTTCTAAGGCAAGGTAAAAATTCATACCAAAAATCATGGTTGAGGGTTCAAGAAAACAAAGAATCAATCATCCATGCAAAAATGAGAACTAAACACTCAAAGATAAGTATTTAGCAAAAACAACGTGGACATTGACAAAAAGCTCAAAAGGGTTAACAAATGATCACACACTCACAAGGTGAATTGACTATTTGGTTATGGTGGTTGTGCTCAAAATGAAACAAAATGCCTTGATCCTTTTCATGCTTTCATAAAATCAACATAAACAAATGATTAAGCATAATAAAATCCAGTTAAAACAAAGATTGTGGCCTCCAGCATATGTAAATAATGGAAAGCTTCCTCACATTTATGGTTTGGGAACTAAAGTGATTCAATCAATAAGCAAGTAATGCAAAAGAATGAATGGCATGGTAATTGTACAAATGAAAAGTTTCTTAAACATGTTATGCTATAGAAAGCGATAAATGAGTACCTTGAATGATACAACTTCAAAAATAATATCCTACCATACATCCGCAAGTTGAAACACTCAAGCTTTGGAAAATCACCTCAAAAATCTTCGAATTACCGAACAAAATTTGAGTACAAACAACCACCAAAGAATTAGAAAAACAAACTACTATACACTAATAATTAGCCTTGGTGAAAGTGGGAAAAATGAGTGAACCAGGTGGAATGAGAACCCCACTGGTACAGAGCAGAAAAACAAAATTCTGCTATGCTCGCTTAGCGAGCTATGCTCCACTTAGCGGACATAGCAGAAACCAGAAAAATCAGAACAGGATCTGTTGTTCCAATCACTCACCACTTCACCTAAATAACTCATAAACAGAAATATAAACAATATTCACAACCATTGGGGTGCCTCCCAACAAGCGCTTGTTTTACGTCGTTAGCTCGACGCCTTTATTGTTTCGGTGTTTGGAAAGTAGCCTCCTCTCGTCATGCCATGGTGACGTCTCACCGCACAAGCTTAAAGAAAGTGTCCTAACCAAAACACTCAACAAACGTTACGGGTACAAATATATACAACAATTATACGAACATCAAAGAAAACACAAATATACAAATATGTACAAGAGCAAACACATATATGCAAACATGAAACACATATAAATATTAACATACACAAATAGAAAAATTGGTGAATGTTGGATTCACAAGTTAAAAAGTGAAGATTTGTAAGTAAAGAGCTAATCCGAGATCAACATGTTTCACCAACATTCACCAACAAAAGTATACTAGTATGTAACATATACAAGTAAAACTATATGGTGAACATAAACAAGTAAATATGCACAAGTAAGTATATATACCAGTGAAACTATACAATATATACGATATATACAAAGCTCAAGACAACTGAAACTATTGCGATGCAATCACAACCATCCCCGGCAACGGCGCCATTTTGTTGAATGCAGTATAGGGCAAGCAACAAACAAGATTTGGAAATATTGATCTGGGAATTATCGTCCATAGAGATGGAGAGATGCCATTCAACAGTTTCTACGGTTTCGAGCTTGGGTTTGAATGAGCAAAAAGTAAACAAAGATATAGACAGGAAAAGAATAAACACATTCTTAGAAGAGAAATAACTTATCAGGAATGTAAATATATTCACTCTTCACAAACATACACTTACCAACCCGTTATACTCAACCTACGATACTCATCCATGTCATCACGTATCTCTCACATAAGCGTTCATCTCTGGAGCACAAACGAGATCATCTCACAACTAAGGTTATCTCTAACGCGAAGTCGCGAGAACATTCGTATTCCCGCGTCGGCGATCTCTCGCGCGCTGCTCAAACACAAAAGCATTAAGAACAGATACCCACAGTGAATGCTAGCTCTAAATCTATCTCTAGAGTTCAGAACCAACAGATAATCATCCTAGATAAAGATTCAATAAGTTTATCTCTAAAGCACCCCAAATCCCCAGCATAGAGCAAAAATCCAGGATAACATCAACACGGATTCGTAAAGCAAGTTAAATATAACATTATAATCGGTAAATATACATAAGATTCAAGTAAATATACAAACAAAACCCAACCAAAGAGAAATACACAAAGAAGAAGAGAAATGAACCGAAGATCTCCCGGTTTGTCAGCTCCGTTCGACGCTCAATCCACCCCCGATCATCCTTATGCAACCTCCGAAGTTGTTTTCTAAGCCAATACTACTCTAAGAATGGATATGATGGTGTTGGGACTCAAAAATACCCAACCCATGGCCTAAAAATGTGATTTTGGCCCCTTTTAACGAGCTGCTGTCTTAGCAGGTCCGCTTAGCGGACCCCCTCCGCTCTGCGGACTCAATTGCATTCAGACGCTGATTTTCTCCGTTGGAGCTCCGCTCAGCGGACCCCCCCTCCGCTTAGCGGAGTCTGCTAAAAATCAGATTTTGTTTTCGCCATAACTCGAGAACCGTAACTCCGAATTGCGCCCGGTTCGAAGCGTTGGAAAGCTTATTCAATGCTCTATCCAATAATGAATGAATGGAAACCAAAATGATGATTTTGGTCATCCTTATTTTGAGTCTTTGGAAGTCCGCTTGACGGTGGCTAAGCGGGCTTTCACCAAAATTGCGAAATCGAAGCTGTGCCTTTGACACTTTATTCCTCAAGGCTCCAATAAGCATGAATACCTATAAAAACAAAGGAAAAACTATCAAATGGTATAAAAGTATATGAAAATACAACTATTCACAAAGTATACGTATTTATACATAAAACGGGGAATTATTCAAACGGTATTAACAAAAGTATCGATAAGTGCCACTATTTACATACTCAAAACATCGACATTTTGGCACTTATCAAACTCTCCCCAACCTGAAACTTTGTTTGTCCTCAAACAATGTCAAATAAATCAAAGAATCAAAAGTAATAAACCAAAGAATTGTGAATCAACAAGTTTTGAAAACCAAAAACAAATGTATGGCTTAATACAAAAACGTATAAACAAAGTAAATACTTACCACTATACTACAACGACAACATAAAAACGAAACGAATCCTAAATACAAAAAGCATACAAAACATTCTAACACAATACATGCTCACATCATGAATCACACCTAGCAAAAATTCATCAATGGATGAAGAACACACAAAGGTGAAGGACTTTTAACACTCATCCAACAATCTTGCAAACAAAAGATTAAATTATGCATTCATCCAAAAATCACATTGAAGATACAAAAGCAAGAATCACAAGGAATTTTCAAGGTTGTAATGTGGCTTGGTTAACAAACAAGGGATATGTCCTAAGGCTAATCGAAACAAAAACTTGCCTAAACCTAAGGGAGTGATCAATCCACAAAGTTCTAAGCAACAAAATCTCGATTAAACTTCTTCCTTAACCACAAGTTTCTCAAACCAATCACAATACTTATTAGCACAATTATTCGCTTCTCTTTTCTTTTTGTTTTTCAAAACTTTTTCTCTTTTTTTCTTTCTTTTCTTTTCACTTTTTTTTCTTTTTTTTTCTTTCTTTTCAACCTCATAGCAACAACCACATAAGTAGCAACCATTTCTCTCCCCAACTTGAACTCAACCACACCATCATATGAATACTCCCTACTTTCTAAGGCAAGGTAAAAATTCATACCAAAAATCATGGTTGAGGGTTCAAGAAAACAAAGAATCAATCATCCATGCAAAAATGAGAACTAAACACTCAAAGATAAGTATTTAGCAAAAACAACGTGGACATTGACAAAAAGCTCAAAAGGGTTAACAAATGATCACACACTCACAAGGTGAATTGACTATTTGGTTATGGTGGTTGTGCTCAAAATGAAACAAAATGCCTTGATCCTTTTCATGCTTTCATAAAATCAACATAAACAAATGATTAAGCATAATAAAATCCAGTTAAAACAAAGATTGTGGCCTCCAACATATGTAAATAATGGAAAGCTTCCTCACATTTATGGTTTGGGAACTAAAGTGATTCAATCAATAAGCAAGTAATGCAAAAGAATGAATGGCATGGTAATTGTACAAATGAAAAGTTTCTTAAACATGTTATGCTATAGAAAGCGATAAATGAGTACCTTGAATGATACAACTTCAAAAACAATATCCTACCATACATCCGCAAGTTGAAACACTCAAGCTTTGGAAAATCACCTCAAAAATCTTCGAATTACCGAACAAAATTTGAGTACAAACAACCACAAAAGAATTAGAAAAACAAACTACTATACACTAATAATTAGCCTTGGTGAAAGTGGGAAAAATGAGTGAACCAGGTGGAATGGGAACCCCACTGGTACAGAGCAGAAAAACAAAATTCTGCTATGCTCGCTTAGCGAGCTATGCTCCACTTAGCGGACATAGCAGAAACCAGAAAAATCAGAACAGGATCTGTTGTTCCAATCACTCACCACTTCACCTAAATAACTCATAAACAGAAATATAAACAATATTTACAACCATTGGGGTGCCTCCCAAGAAGCGCTTGTTTTACGTCGTTAGCTCGACGCCTTTATTGTTTCGGTGTTTGGAAAGTAGCCTCCTCTCGTCATGCCATGGTGACGTCTCACCGCACAAGCTTAAAGAAAGTGTCCTAACCAAAACACTCAACAAACGTTACGGGTACAAATATATACAACAATTATACGAACATGAAAGAAAACACAAATATACAAATATGTACAAGAGCAAACACATATATGCAAACATGAAACACATATAAATATTAACATACACAAAGAGAAAAATTGGTGAATGTTGGATTCACAAGTTAAAAAGTGAAGATTTGTAAGTAAAGAGCTAATCCGAGATCAACATGTTTCACCAACATTCACCAACAAAAGTATACTAGTATGTAACATATACAAGTAAAACTATATGGTGAACATAAACAAGTAAATATGCACAAGTAAGTATATATACCAGTGAAACTATACAATATATACGATATATACAAAGCTCAAGACAACTGAAACTATTGCGATGCAATCACAACCATCCCCGGCAACGGCGCCATTTTGTTGAATTCAGTATAAGGCAAGCAACAAACAAGATTTGGAAATACTGATCCGGGAATTATCGTCCACAGAGATGGAGAGATGCCATTCAACAGTTTCTACGGTTTCGAGCTTGGGTTTGATGAGCAAAAAGTAAACAAAGATATAGACAGGAAAAGAATAAACACATTCTTAGAAGAGAAATAACTTATCAGGAATGTAAATATATTCACTCTTCACAAACATAGACTTACCAACCCGTTATACTCAACCTAAGCGTCCATCTCTGGAGCACAAACGAGATCATCTCACAACTAAGGTTATCTCTAACGCGAAGTCGCGAGAACATTCGTATTCCCGCATCGGCGATCTCTCGCGCGCCGCTCAAACACAAAAGCATTAAGAACAGATACCCACAGTGAATGCTAGCTCTAAATCTATCTCTAGAGTTCAGAACCAACAGATAATCATCCTAGATAAGGATTCAAGAAGTTTATCTCTAAAGCACCCCAAATCCCCAGCGTAGAGCAAAAATCCAGGATAACATCAACACAGATTCGTAAAGCAAGTTAAATATAACATTATAATCGGTAAATATACATAAGATTCAAGTAAATATACAAACAAAACCCAACCAAAGAGAAATACACAAAGAAGAAGAGAAATGAACCGAAGATCTCCCGGTTTGTCAGCTCCGTTCGACGCTCAATCCACCCCCGATCATCCTTATGCAACCTCCGAAGTTGTTTTCTAAGCCAATTCTACTCTAAGAATGGAAATGATGGTGTTGGGACTCAAAAATACCCAACCCATGACCTAAAAATGTGATTTTGGCCCCTTTTAACGAGCTGCTGTCTTAGCAGGTCCGCTCTGCGGACCCCCTCCGCTCAGCGGACTCAAAATTGCATTCAGACGCTGATTTGCTCCGCTGGAGCTCCGCTAAGCGGACCCCCCTCCGCTTAGCGGAGTCTGCTAAAAATCAGATTTTTCGCCATAACTCGAGAACCGTAACTCCGAATTGCGCCCGGTTCGAAGCGTTGGAAAGCTTATTCAATGCTCTATCCAATAATGAATGAATGGAAACCAAAATGATGATTTTCGTCATCCTTATTTTGAGTCTTTGGAAGTCCGCTTGACGGTGGCTAAGCGGGCTTTCACCAAAATTGCAAAATCGAAGCCGTGCCTTTGACACTTTATTCCTCAAGGCTCCAATAAGCATGAATACCTATAAAAACAAAGGAAAAACTATCAAATGGTATAAAAGTATATGAAAATACAACTATTCACAAAGTATACGTATTTATACATAAAACGGGGAATTATTCAAACGGTATTAACAAAAGTATCGATAAGTGCCACTATTTACATACTCAAAACATCGACATTTTGGCACTTATCAAACTCTCCCCAACCTGAAACTTTGTTTGTCCTCAAACAATGTCAAATAAATCAAAGAATCAAAACTAATAAACCAAAGAATTGTGAATCAACAAGTATTGAAAACCAAAAACAAATGTATGCACTACAACACGGAAGGGCTTTAAAAGCGCTTTTTATGGGCTTTAAAAGCGCTTAAAAGCGCTGTGAAAGGTTGCGCTGGCAAAGGTAACAAAAGCGCTTAAGAAAGCGCTCTGGTAGGCCCCCCCTATAAGAGCGCTTTTCTGGAAAAAGCGCTCTTGTAGGCCCCCCCTTTAAGAGCGCTTTTCTGGAAAAAGCGCTCTGGTAGGCCCCCCTTTAAGAGCGCTTTTTCCAGAAAAGCGCTGTGATAGCCCCCCTGTGAGAGTAAAAAATAAAAAAAAACGCAACATACGAAAGCGCTTTTGGAAAAGCGCTCTTATAGGGTGGGCTTTAAGAGCGCTTTTTTCTGGAAAAAGCGCTCTGATAGCCCCCCCTATAAGAGCGCTTTTCCAAAAGCGCTTTCGTATGTTGCGTTTTTTTTTATTTTTTATGCTTTTTTATTAATCTTTGGCAGCGCTTTTACAAAGAAGCGCTTTAGTAGGTGAACCTTTAAGAGCGCTTTTTAAAAGCGCTAACGTTGCTAAATGAGGTATTTTAATGTGCAGCCTGTAATTTAATCCTCCCAGTCGACCTGTAATATTTTCGACCTGTAATATGTTTTCAACCTGTAATATTTTCGACCTGTAATTTATTTTCGACGATATTATTTCAGCCATCAGTAAGACAATATATATACTAATATAATACCATTATAATATCCAAAATTATATATATACATCATTACAACATCAATAATATTATAGTTCAAATCGACACAAATCCTACATGAAAAAGCGCTTAATATAAAATTGACACAAATCCTCTTTTATTTCTTCCAACTTAAGTCTCGGGTACCCAGCAGCACGAAATTCGTCAAGGTACTACAAAACAAAAACATAATATGAATGATACATTTAGTTAAATGTAATAAATTATATGAAATTATCTTAAGTTATAAATTCATACCGTGAGCGGAATCTCTAATTGATTTGCCTGAAGGATTTCTTTCATAAACCTCAATACAAAGTATCCGCAATCGTAACTGTTTCGCTGTTGCGGACACTACATAGAAAAACAAATAAGATTCTATAGTTGTCTTGTTTTATCAAGTAGCATAAATATATTATAAGCAAAATTGTGAAAAATAATGTACCTGCACTTGGATCCAAGTAATGTTGTTAGATTTAGTTCGGGATACCTGTGCGTCCCGTTGACTTCGGAACACTTATATTGATCTAATTAACAAATATATAAAAGCATATGTTTAGATCAATCCCACAAATAAGTAAATATATAAATATACACGAATATATATTTAGAACGATCCCACTTACAAATCAACGATGTCCTTCATAGCCGGATAATTGGTCCATTCACCATTTACCGAATTCTGATAATACACGACTTCCCTTATAGGGTTGATAGCAAGCAGCAACCAGTGTGCTCTATAAATTAAAACAATAGGTTATATGAAAATTTTGCTATACACAAAAGAAACAGAGATTAGATGAACAAAGAATGAGAAACTAACCCTACTGGTCGGGTATTATACGCCCAAAGATGCAGACTTTCTGTATTGCCGATGGACATGAATCTATCGACTAAGCGCTGTCTAACTGATTCTGGTTCCGAAGCAATTGCCATTCCGCTGCAATGGGCGGAAGACACGAAACGGAATCTGTTAGACAATGGATTCCCGCGCAACACTCTGTCATACAACAACCTTAAATAAAAACATAATAAATATTAGATTATTTTCATTGAAATGTGTAAATAAATTATATTGTGGGACTAATTAAATAATATATCGGATGAGTGAATATTACCGGATGTATGAGTGCATGTTAGTGACGCCTAGTTGATCATGCCTAAAAATCTCCTCCAAGTCATCAATTGTAATAAGTGACTTGAATTCAACACCGAAGACACTTTCATCCATATCGATTTCACGTAAAGCACCATCCTTCAAATCGGACATATCAACCATTGTTGCGAGCGTCGACCAGTATCGAGGCACAAAAGCACCGCCTTTTTTTCCCGCTGGCTTCGGAGGACCAGTGGGTGGTACGGTACGAACTTGCTGCGTCACTTGTTGTGACTCCCGAGCGGATGCCTAAAACTCATATAAGTTAGGTAAAATATAAAATCATGCAGATTTAGATTCAGATTTTATATTAAAACTTTAAATGTACCTCTTTTAGTGATGCAACAGACTCCTCTTCCTGTAAAATCCCTTTACCCTTAATTGCGGGTTTTATAGGAGCAGTCTAAAATTAAAATGTAAAAAATAATTAATAAACGGTTTAGAATTGACATTCGAAAACTAAATGATTCATAATCGTTTTCAATATACCTCATCACTAATGGTAATGAGCTCCGAGGGCCATGCAACAAATGATCCTATTGCATCTCGCAGCAATGTCGTCTCTGAGACCATGTCAGGTACCGGTAGCATCGCATCATGATCTACTACAACATCCACCGATACTTTCAGGTGTCCATCCAGGAGCGGTCTATGGTGAAGTAAATATCCCAAAGTGTTGTGCACTTTTCCCTTGCCAACTAGTCGATAATTCGGTGACGATAAGTATAGTTGGCAAGATGAAATGCCCTAAACCAATAGTAAATATACAGTCATTATCATTAATAAAATAGAACAATTTGAAAGGAAAAAAATTTATAATTACCTCGGGAAATTTCCTTTGACAGTTGATACTAGCCTTATCACTAGTTTCTTTCACCGATGAAGTGTTGCACTTTTCTCTCATATACATCTCTTTATCTCTTTGCAATTCAGAGACTTGTGCTTGCAATTCCTGCAACTTTTGCAACACTTCTTCATTGGTAAGATTTGATCTTCTCCTAGGACTCTTGTAAAAAGAGGTTGGAGTCACACCATGACCCTTACCCCTCACCCGACCGGGATACTCAGGAGCATCTAGTGCTCTACTAAGTACGCTCCCCTCACCGGTGGATGCCGATTGCGACAAGGTCTCCTGTAATTCATTTACATTAAAAAATCATTCATATATTAAAAAACATTTGATTTAATTAAAGACAGTTTAATTAAGCGTCAAAAAAGAAAGTTGTCGGAATTGAACGAAATTTACATGGCTATGGTAAAACGTCCCCACGGACTCAAAAATAAAGTCGGTTTTCCGAAATTCAGACCCTAAGCCCGACTTTTGATTACGGGCAGAAGCAAAACCGATAAAAAAACAGTCCCGAAATGTAAAGATAAGTGCACGAGCAGCTCCGGAATCGTCAAAATAGTATAGTTACATGTAAAGAAGTCAACAAACGGATACATGGTTCAAAAGTTATGTACAAAACGAGAATATGCACCAAAATTGAATAAGTACTATACTATTGATTAAAACAATCGGTACAAATTGAATAAAACAAATTAGTCGGAATATGTATACTATTACCTTTATCACTAACGTCTCTTTTTTTTCTTGGTAGGATTGTGTTCTACGCGTCTCTTAACAACGCGGACGGTTGGATTGTTCCAAATACCCTCATTATGATCATTTCTAGTACAAGATTCATTCTCATTTTGATCGTTTCTTGTACAAGATTCAATGCCAACACCAATATCACCTTGATCTTCAATGTTTTCATCAACTATTTTGTTAGATAAAAGCACTATAGACCATTTCGTACTTGTCGGATCATTGACATAGAACACTTGTTTAGCTTGAGAGGCTAGAATGAAAGGCTCATCTTTGTACCCTACCCTATTGAGATCCACTTGCAAAAATCCTGACTTATCCATTCGTATGCCACTATTATTTTCAACCCACTTGCAACCAAATACAGGAATCTGAAACTTCGCGTAATCAAACACCAAAATGCGCTCGATAACCCCAAAATATGACAAATTTGCAAATTTCGGATTTAAGTCATTCGCACTTGATATGTGCATTGCTTCAGCTACCAAGGTAACACCACTATTTTGCATAGTACTTTTATCATCCTGTTCTTTGGTATAAAATGTGTATCCATTAATAGCGTATGCGCTATAAGAAAGCACAATTACAGTTGGACCATAAGCTAAACATCTCAACCTTTCTGTTACTGAAGCAGGATCTGAACGATACTTCGAATAAATATGATCCCTAAACCACGGTATGAAACTTCGATTGTGCTCTCGTACTATCCAGTTCTCATTTCTATTTGGATTTAAATCTCGGAGAACAACCTTGTGCATTTCAACATACGGCTCAACCTCAATCTCATTGTGCAGAACATACAAGTGCGCTTGATCCCGTTCGACCATTGATCCTGTCACAACTTTATTTCCAATTAGCCTTTTTCCTTCTTTTTTTCCGACAATATGAGATTTGGGGAGTCCAATTGATTGAACATTTGACAGATATTCAGTACAAAACTCAACCGCTTCTTCAACAACGTATCGTTCGGCAATACAACCCTCCAGCCGACTTCTGTTTTTCACGTACCCTTTTAATATTTTCATATAATGTTCAGCAGGGTACATCCATCTCATATAAGCTGGTCCGCACAATTGTGTCTCTTTCACAAGATGAACGACTAGATGAACCATTATGTCAAAAAACGAGGGAGGAAAATACATTTCAAGATCACATAAAGTAACAACTATCTCTTTTTGCAATGTTGGTAAGATCGCGGGATCGACCACCTTACTGCAAGTTGACCTGAAGAAGAAACACAGCTTAGTTATTGCACTTCTTACTTTTTCTGGCAGAATAGAACGTATACCTATTGGTAAAAAATGTTCCATTATAACATGACAATCATGCGTCTTCAAACTCTTTAACTTGAGGTCTTTCATGGACACAAGTCTTCTAATATCTGAAGAGTAGCCTTCTGGAACTTTAACTTCACTGAGGAACTTACACAATGTTTTCTTCTCCTTTCTAGATATAGTGTAAACAGCAGGTGGCAGATATGTTCGTCTTCCTTTCGTCACAGGTCCCAATTCAGTTCTCATTCCCATGTTTACCATGTCCTTCCTTATGTTAAGGCCATCCTTAGACTTTACTTGTATATTGAGTAACGTACCTATGACGCTGTCAAATACATTTTTTTCAATATGCATAACATCCAGGAAATGTCTTACATAGAACGACTTCCAATATGGAAGTTCAAAAAAAATGGACTTCTTCTTCCACCCACCCTTGACAAGTGAATGTGCAAAAGGCTTGCCAAACTGAGTGCTCACATCTTTCACCTTTTCAAAAATTTGATCACCTGACAAAAAAGGCGGGGCTGTACCATGTTCGGCCTTTCCGTTGAATGCTTTTCTCCACCCACGGTAGTGATGATTAGAATTTAAGAATCTACGATGGCCGAGAAAGACATTCTTCTGACAAAGCTCCAATCGTGTCGTATCGGTTTCATCTTCACAAACGGGACACGCCTTTTGACCTTTATTGCTGTACCCGGATAGATTTCCGTATGCTGGAAAATCATTAATTGTTCCAAACAACATCGCCCTCAAGTTGAAACTTTCCTTCCTATACCCATCGTAAACCTCCACACCGTTGTCCCACAAAAACTTTAAATCTTCGATTAACGGTGCCAAGTATACGTCTATGTCATTCCCTGGTTGTTTAGGCCCAGAAATTAGCATAGATAACATCATGTACTTACGCTTCATACATAGCCACGGAGGTAGGTTATAGATCATAAGAATCACAGGCCATGTGCTATGCGAGATACTTTGAATACCATGCGGGTTCATTCCATCAGTAGACAATGACAACCGAAGGTTTCTTGCTTCTTTTCCAAATTCAGGATAATCAGTATCAACTTTCATCCATTGTGGTGAGTCTGCCGGATGTCGCAACTTTCCATCAATAATTCTTTCATCTGCATGCCAAGTCAAGTGTCTTGAATCGGTCTCACTACGATACATGCGTCTAAATCTCGGAATTATAGGAAAATACCATAAGACTTTAGTAGGAGACAACTTTTTCTTATATCGAGGGGCACCACATTTAGGACACTCATTCAATGCTGCATACTCGTTTCGAAACAAAACGCAATTGTTTGGACATGCATGTATCTTATCATAGCTCATGCCAATAGAGGACAACATCTTTTTGGCTTCATACGTTCGATTGGGAAGAACATTATCCTCTGGTAGCATATCTTTCATAAGGGCTAATTGAAGGATAGAAAAACACTTAGAAAGGGGGGGGTTTGAATAAGTGTAGCTTTAAAAACTTGACAGATAAAATAAATTGCACAGTTATTTTTATCCTGGTTCGTTGTTAACTAAACTACTCCAGTCCACCCCCGCAGAGATGATTTACCTCAACTGAGGATTTAATCCACTAATCGCACGGATTACAATGGTTCTCCACTTAGTCAGCAACTAAGTCTTCCAGAGTCTTCTGATCACACACTGATCACTCCAGGAACAACTGCTTAGATACCCTCTAAGACTTTCTAGAGTATTCTGATCCACACGATCACTCTAGTTACAACCTGCTTAGATAACCTCTAAGACTTCCTAGAGTATTCTGATCCACACGATCACTCTAGTTCCTTACAACTTAATGTAATCAATTCTAAGAGTATTACAATTGCTTCTTAAAAGCTATAATCACAAACTGTGATATTTCTCTTAACGTTTAAGCTTAATCTCACTAATATATTACAACAGCAATGTAGTGAGCTTTGATGAAGATGAAGATTCTGAGCTTTGAATAGAACAGAGTTTCAGCAAGTTAATATGAGTTGTTTTGTTCAGAATCGTTAACCTTGCTTCTCATCAGAACTTCATATTTATAGGCGTTGGAGAAGATGACCGTTGAGTGCATTTAATGCTTTGCGTGTTCCGTACAGCATCGCATTTAATGTTATACGCTTTTGTCAACTACCTCGAGCCTTGTTCACGCTGTGTCTACTGACGTTGCCTTTAATAGCTTTTAACGTTCCTTTTGTCAGTCAGCGTAGCTTGCCACTTGTACTTCCTTCTGATCTGATGTTTGTGAATACAACGTTTGAATATCATCAGAGTCAAACAGCTTGGTGCAAAGCATCTTCTGATCTTCTGACCTTGAAGTGCTTCTGTGCGTGATACCATCAGAACTTCAGTGCTTCTGATCTCATGTTCTTCTGATGCTTCCATAGACCCATGTTCTGATTCTGCTTCAACCATCTTCTGATGTCTTGCCAGACCATGTTCTGATGTTGCATGCTGAACCCTTTGAGACAAAGCTTCTGAGCGCTGAATTATGCATACTCTTCATATATTTCCTGAAAAGGAAATTGCATTGGATTAGAGTACCATATTATCTTAAGCAAAATTCATATTATTGTTATCATCAAAACTAAGATAATTGATCAGAACAAATCTTGTTCTAACAATCTCCCCCTTTTTGATGATGACAAAAACATATATAAATGATATGAATTTGCGATCAGAAAGAGCAGACGGCAAAAGACAAATTACACAGCTATAGCATAAGCATATGAATATGTCTCCCCCTGAGATTAACAATCTCCCCCTGAGATAAATAATCTCCCCCTGAAATAAATACTCGAAGAACTTTAATAAAAGACTTCCCTGATTATTTCGGTAGAGACGATCACATAAGCTTCTGTCTTCAGAGAATTCATAGCTTCTGACTTCTGCTTCCATTGGACAACTTCAGAACTAGAATTTCTTTAGATCCCTAGAACACTCACAGCTTCTGATTCCTGCTTCCATCTAGGACAGCTTCAGAACTTGAATTTCTTTGATCTTCAGAACATTCACAGCTTCTGATTTCTGCTTCCATTTAGGACAGCTTCAGAACTTGAGTTTTCTGGATCTTTAGAACATTCACAGCTTCTGATTTCTGCTTCCCTCGGATAGCTTCAGAGCTTTGAATTTCTACCAACATCACTTCATGCTAGATTTGTATCAGAACATTGTTGAATGTACCAGAGCATCATCAGAGCATCTCTACATCCTGAAATGTTACAGAACAAAAACTAAACGACAAAAGTCAGCATGAACGAGTCAGAACATAAAATGTATATTAGAACACATGATATGTATTAGAGCCATATAGGCTAAAATAATGTATCAGAGCAAATAGAATTTTGTCAGAGCAAATAGACAAATATGGATCAAATTCTATTATCAGTGCTTCTGATTCATTCTTCTTTCTTGCTTCTGATTTCTGAAGCTTGACAGCACTTAGCTTGCTTCAGTTTCCATGAGCTTATTCTTTTTACAGAATAACACTTCTTATGGTTTTGCTTCTTGTGTTTGCTTTGAATATTCTCTTCACTTCTTTATACCTGCAAAACACTTAAACCATATAGAACTTGCAGTTCTTGTTAGTAAATGTGTGGGAGCTTTACCCAGCAACTGATAGATTAATCAAATCATTTATCATTTATCTTCTCCCCCTTTTTGTCATATCATCAAAAAACAGAAAAGATTCAGAGACAAACAAAAAGAGACACACAGAGGAGGAAGATGATTTCATTGAAGTTCAAACATCAGGTACAGAAGTACATGAGGATAAGTAAGATCAGATGCACAAAAAAAAACAGATGCAACGAAAAGAAAGAAACAACACAGACTCAATCTAAGATGGCCCTAGCCTTGACAAGATCTTGGCCAGTATCTCTTGAACCTCATTGTTGTGTCCATCTTGCCTCACCATGAAAGCTCTATACTCAGCATTGAGTGAGCTTTGCTCATCCTGTCTCTTCTGAATTTCTTCCAGAGTCCTTGCAAGACGAGAAGATTCATCAGAAGAAGCTTCACCGCTTTCAACCACAGGAATAGCAGCTTGATCTGTAGCTTCCATGGATAGATCATTTGCAGGGATTTCCTCAACAGGATCTGATTCAGCAACATGATCTTCAGCATCTGCTTCTTGCATAGAAGCATCTCCATATTCTGCAGCAGGAATTTCCGAGTCTCCATTCTCAAGTGCCTGAAGAATGGCAGCTAGATTACTGGGAGCAGAAGGACCTTCAACTTCTGGTGGGTCAACAACTTCTGGAATGACCAAGCTTGGGTCTTTCTCAGAAGGGTTTTCCCTCAGATAGTCAAAGAGAGTCTTGAAGTCTCCGAGCAGAACAGGATAATCAGGAATAAAGATAACAATATCCCTGCTTGGATTTGCTTCCATTTCAGCAGCCAGTCTTAATTGTTCCATCTCATCCAAGAAGGGCTTCTCTTCCAACAGATGTCTTCCTTTGAGACTAGCAAACCAGAAGTCTTCATAATTCCTTAGAATTCCACGAGGTCGTGGGGCAGCAGCCACAAGTCTTTTCTGTACTCCCACTGCTTCTTCTTGAAACACCTTGCGAAATCTTTTCTAGATATTTCTTGTAGAAACATCATTCAGACCATTTAGGAAGGCTTCCTTCAGAAGGTCTAAGCCATTGATTACTTCATATCTGAAAAGTTCCAGGTAGGTAGAAGGTTCAGGTTCAGGCGGATTGAGGGTGAATTTGTAGTTCGGGTAGAGAGGACAAAAAGGTTTTGATTTTCTGGTAGGTAAGGGATTGGATACAGAAGGTGGAGGTGCGGTGGATGAGGAGGAGGGAATAGCTGAGAGAATGATTGATGAGGATGGATTATTTGTAAAGGGAATTGGTGAGAAAGTCTTATCAGAAGGAGTTGGGGGAAGAATATTTAGAGGAGTGGGATTTAGAATGGGAGAGGAGGAGGTTGATGGAGAAAGATTTGGTAAGGTGAAGTTTATTTTTGGTTCAGATGGAGGTGATTGGAAGGATGGTTTAGGGAGAGAGGGAGGTGGAGTAAAAACCTGCCTGGAGATTTGCACAGAAGAAGAAGATCTGGTTCTGCGAAAGGAATCTCTAATCCTTTTCTCCCTTCGTTCTTCAGAGTCCACCTTGTCAGGATCAAAGGTGACTCTCAACTTCTTGGCTTTCTTAGCCTCATCTTCTCGGGCTTTTCTTTTAATCCTAGCCTTTTGTTCCTTCTGATCCTTCTTCAAAAGGTCAGCCTTGGACGGAAGTACTCTGCCACGGATCCAAGCAGGATCAATATCTGATTGCTTCCTAACACAATCTTCCAGGTAAGACTTGACAACCTGATGCAGTTCTTCTTGAAACAAGGAGGCAAAACCTTCAACAGCAACTCTTCTTGAGAGAATGTCAGGAAAGCTTGGGCACACAGAAGGTACATTTTGAATGAGTTCTAATCTGAACAAATCCACACCGTTAAAAATGGGACCTTGAACTACTCCAAGCAAATGGGATGCATTGAGTTTTCTGATGGAGTCCAGCACTTTGCTTTCAGTAAGAATGTCTGAAATCATTCTTCCAAACGGAATAGTCGTTCTTGAAAGATGAGGGTACTTCGCCCTTTCCTCTTCTCTTGACTCAAGGATTGAAGTCTTCAGATTCTCAAATAGAATGTGAGAAATGTTGATCTCAGTCTTTTTGCCAATGCAGAAAAGAGTGTGCTTGTGATCTGGACTGATGTAAGAAGAGGAGAGCATCCTTTTTCTGTGGTGAAGAGAACCCAGAATAATCTCAGCCCATACTCTATAAAATGGCCTCAAGGTGCCTGTGTTATTCGAGTCAATCCCAAAAGACTGAGAGATTTGTTTTTCAACTATCGACCAATCAACAGATGCATGTCGAAAACCAGACCAACCTTCTTCATCATTCAGATTGTATAGCTTCCTGATCAGTTTTTCAGAGATAACCACTTCATGCCCTAGCACGAATGAAATGATGGCCGTTGGGGTAACCGTTGCATGTACCCAGAAATCCTTCACAAGATCAGGATAAATTGGACCAACCAATCTATTAAGGTACTTGGACCATCCTTGCTCAAGGATTCTTGCATCACACTTAAAGCCATTCGCTTTAAGATTGTTTAAGTCCACAGCAGTTTCACATAAAACCTCCAAGTCCTTCGTGGGTATCAAGCAAGTTTTCAAAGGAGCATATTCATAATTTCGTAGAAGGATTTGTGAAGAGGTAAGTCTTTCTTTTGAGGAAGATGAACAAGAGGAAGAGTTCATGATGATTATGTCGTAAGATTAGAACAAAAACTAGAGTTTGAAAAAGAAAAACGGATGCAGCGAAAGAAAATGTACAACAAAATAGAGAGGAGGAGAAAAGAATGAAGTTGAAGCGGGCTATTTAAAAGATTTGAAAATAATTTAAATCATTTTGCATTAAATGAGAAATGACATTAGGAGAGATAGCATGGTAAATGAAATGATTTAATACAGTTACCTAGGTCGGCGTCTTTTCAACTGCACGCTTCGTACTGACCGTAGAGACACGTGTTCATCATTAGATAATGGATGACAGGTGTGAAATATTCAATAGGCTTTACGCCTTCTGATTTCGATCACTGCTTCTGAATTGATCAAATTTCTCTTCTGGAAACACTCCTTCTGAGGTGTGCTGATGTAAATCTGAATGATCTTCTGATCCATTACTTCTGATATACACAGCTTCTGGAGATTCACTTCTTTGTTCTGCAGCTTCTGATAAGATAAAACTGTATCTGCAGAAATTCTTAAGCTGCTTTGTTTCATCAGAAACAAGTTTATCATCAACCAGATATTTATTGATTCGTCCACAATCAATGTTTCAATATTGTATGTTCTGTAGCATTTAGAGCATTCAGAATAATCAAGAACGAAACATCAATGCTTTAGAAACAAACAAAACAGATGGTTCCAAGACTAATAAACTTTCTTTTCTGATCTCCTACGAACATAGTTTCTTCAACAGATTTAAGTACCAGAACTTGGAAGACAGTCCTTCTTCCCTTCAAGTGTTGAGACCAACTTGAGTCCAGGTGACATGACATGTTGACTTTTATCTTCTTTGTTGCCAAGAGAATCTGCAAAAGAAATAGTCTTTTTCTTTGGTACCCACATCTTCTTGGGTCCTTTCTTGTTAGTTCTCCTCAAGTTCTGATTGAACTTAGGTTTAACATTGTAAGCAGAAGGAGGAACAGCATGATAATTCTTAATGTGAGTTTCATGATATTTCCTAGGTTGTGTCACATGCTTTTTGGTGTGTGTTATGTGAAAACTTTGAGCATGTGAAGTGTGCCTAATATCATGGGAGTGGCCATACTTGAACTGATCATACAATGGCTTGTATGTGAATTTCATTTCATCAACAGGTTCAAGTTTGTATGGGGTTTCACCCTCAAAACCAATGCCAACTCTTTTGTTTCCAGACACAGCATATATCATAGAAGCTAGCTGACTTCTGCCAATACTTCTAGATAAGAACTTCCTGAAACTTAAATCATATTCTTTCAGAATATGGTTTGGACTAGGAGTGGATTTTTCTGAATCAGAAGGAGATCCAACGTTATTGGATAATTTTAAAAGTTTTTCTTTTAATTCAGAATTCTCCAACTCAAGCTTCTTTGTTTCAAATTCAAATAGCTTTTTCAGCTTTTTGTATTTGAGACTAATCTGAGACTTGAATTCCAGAAGTTCTGTTAGACCAGAAACTAACTCATCTCTAGTAAGTTCAGAGAATACCTCTTCAGAATATGATTCTGATGTAGATTCTGATCCGTCATCTTCTGTCGCCATCAGCGCACAGTTAGCCTGCTCATCTTCAGAGTCTGAATCATCTTCTGACTCATCCCAGGTTGCCATAAGACCTTTCTTCTTATGAAACTTCTTCTTGGGATTTTCCTTCTGAAGTTTTGGACATTCATTCTTGAAGTGTCCAGGCTCATTGCATTCATAGCACATGACCTTCTTCTTGTCAAATCTTCTGTCATCAGAAGATTCTCCACGTTCAAATTTCTTTGAACTTCTGACGCCTCTGAACTTCCTTTGCTTGTTCTTCCAGAGTTGATTTAGCCTTCTGGAGATCAAGGACAGTTCATTTTCTTCTTCAGATTCTGATTCTTCAGGATCTTCTTCTCTAGCCTGAAAAGCGTTAGTGCATTTCATGATATTGGATTTTAATGCAATAGACTTACCTTTCTTTTGAGGCTCGTTTGCATCCAGTTCAATTTCATGACTCCTCAGGGCACTGATCAGCTCTTCCAAAGAGACTTCATTTAGATTCTTCGCAATCTTAAATGCAGTTACCATAGGACCCCATCTTCTGGGTAAGCTTCTGATGATCTTCTTTACGTGATCAGCCTTGGTGTATCCCTTGTCAAGAACTCTCAATCCAGCAGTAAGAGTTTGAAATCTTGAAAACATCTTTTCAATGTCTTCATCATCCTCCATCTTGAAGGCTTAATACTTCTGGATTAAAGCGAGAGCTTTAGTCTCCTTGACTTGAGCATTTCCTTCATGAGTCATTTTCAAGGACTCATATATGTCATAGGCCGTTTCCCTGTTAGATATCTTCTCATACTCAGCATGAGAGATAGCATTCAGCAAAACAGTTCTGCATTTATGATGATTCCTGAAAAGCTTCTTCTGATCATCACTCATTTCTTGCCTTGTCAGCTTTACGCCACTGGCATTTACTGGATGTTTGTAACCATCCATCAGAAGATCCCATAGATCACCATCAAGACCAAGAAAGTAACTTTCCAGTTTATCTTTCCAGTATTCAAAGTTTTCACCATCAAATACCGGCGGTCTAGTATAACCATTGTTACCGTTGTGTTGCTCAGCAGAGCCAGATGTAGATGTAGACTTTGCAGTTTCATCAGCCATCTTTTACTGAAGCGTTTTTCTCTTCCTGAATCTTTTCTAAACACGGTTAAGTGCTTGCACCTTAGAACCGGCGCTCTGATGCCAATTGAAGGATAGAAAAACACTTAGAAAGGGGGGGGGTTTGAATAAGTGTAGCTTTAAAAACTTGACAGATAAAATAAATTGCACAGTTATTTTTATCCTGGTTCGTTGTTAACTAAACTACTCCAGTCCACCCCCGCAGAGATGATTTACCTCAACTGAGGATTTAATCCACTAATCGCACGGATTACAATGGTTCTCCACTTAGTCAGCAACTAAGTCTTCCAGAGTCTTCTGATCACACACTGATCACTCCAGGAACAACTGCTTAGATACCCTCTAAGACTTTCTAGAGTATTCTGATCCACACGATCACTCTAGTTACAACCTGCTTAGATAACCTCTAAGACTTCCTAGAGTATTCTGATCCACACGATCACTCTAGTTCCTTACAACTTAATGTAATCAATTCTAAGAGTATTACAATTGCTTCTTAAAAGCTATAATCACAAACTGTGATATTTCTCTTAACGTTTAAGCTTAATCTCACTAATATATTACAACAGCAATGTAGTGAGCTTTGATGAAGATGAAGATTCTGAGCTTTGAATAGAACAGAGTTTCAGCAAGTTAATATGAGTTGTTTTGTTCAGAATCGTTAACCTTGCTTCTCATCAGAACTTCATATTTATAGGCGTTGGAGAAGATGACCGTTGAGTGCATTTAATGCTTTGCGTGTTCCGTACAACATCGCATTTAATGTTATACGCTTTTGTCAACTACCTCGAGCCTTGTTCACGCTGTGTCTACTGACGTTGCCTTTAATAGCTTTTAACGATCCTTTTGTCAGTCAGCGTAGCTTGCCACTTGTACTTCCTTCTGATCTGATGTTTGTGAATACAACGTTTGAATATCATCAGAGTCAAACAGCTTGGTGCAAAGCATCTTCTAATCTTCTGACCTTGAAGTGCTTCTGTGCGTGATACCATCAGAACTTCAGTGCTTCTGATCTCATGTTCTTCTGATGCTTCCATAGACCCATGTTCTGATTCTGCTTCGACCATCTTCTGATGTCTTGCCAGACCATGTTCTGATGTTGCATGCTGAACCCTTTGAGACAAAGCTTCTGAGCGCTGAATTATGCATACTCTTTATATATTTCCTGAAAAGGAAATTGCATTGGATTAGAGTACCATATTATCTTAAGCAAAATTCATATTATTGTTATCATCAAAACTAAGATAATTGATCAGAACAAATCTTGTTCTAACACTAATAACTCTGTGAAACTTTTATCCGACCATCCATTGTCCGCCTTTAAGTTGTACAACTTTAACACCGCAGACAATCTTGTGAATTTTGAACAACCATCATACAACGGTTTCTCTGCATCGCTTACCAACCTCTCAAACATTTTGGGACAATCCGCAAGATCTTCTTCAAGCGCTTCTGCAATCTCTTCGACTCGATCGCAATCGTATGTGTCTGTGCAATCGTCATTTGAAGCATACTTCCTATTACACCTCGACTCAGCATTCCCGTTACTTTTCTCACCATGCATTGTCCAACATGTATAACTTCTATCAATTCCAAACCGTAGTAAATGGGATCCCAACTGTTTCCCGTCAACCTTACCCCCATAACAGCAACCCAAGCAAGGACACGGCATTCGAAGCGGGTCTTCGGAGTGCGCAACCGCAAACTCAACGAATTCCCATACCCCTTTCTCGTACTGTTTCGACAATCGGTTTGAATTCATCCATGTCTTATCCATGTCTTAATTAAGCTAAACAAATGCTTCTTGGTTTCTCTATCAGGTACTAAGGAATTCTGTCAAGATAATAAATAGCTATCATTATAATAGAATACCTAATCAGAATACCCGATTTCTTAAAGAAGACATTACCTTATTTCAAGGTAATATAAGTCCACAAACCAAAAAACTGGTTGAGAGACATTAAATTGATATTAAATAGAACCATAAACAATAAACTATAAGTAGAAAATAACAAACTATAAGCAAGAAGAAAGGGATAGTAACCTGAGTTAGACTTGATGTGGGAGATGGGTAGGTTTGAATCGGCGTTGTACGAGTAGAAACCAGAGACTTCAAAGTAACTGTAAAATTAAACACACACACGATGTATTTAAATACAAATATCATAAAAGTGAAGGAACTATATGCAAACTGTAGCACAAACTACAATGATTTTAGAAGTAGAAACCAGATTCCATAAAACACAGTTTCAAAATAGTGCAGACACATACATTCATATCTCATTCAGAGAATATTGAATAAGAGAAAATCATAAGCTTCCATGATATTTATATACAAGTTATTTCCTTCTAGACAAAACAGAAGCATACCAACAATTTTGTTAAATGAAAACTCAACCATTAAGTTGGTGAAACCAATAAATAAGTCATACTGCATATATAAAGGAAGATATGCACAATTCACATGAAAGTAAACTCAACCATGGACGTAACCATTAAAAGAAAGTAGTAAGAGAGGATATTGAAAATGAAATCACTAGTAAAAATTTGAAAGAGAATAATGTAAAATTTGAAAGAGAATAATGTGAATGTTTCCCATCTCATTTCATTTCAGAAATAAATATAGATATTTCCTTCTTATCACTTAAAGTCAATTTAATATATGAGCATGTTTTAATATAGTTCAATCCATTTCAAAACTTGTAGAATTCCATAAACCAAGTTGCAATAAAGTAGAGACATCAATATGAACTCATACATTAAATCCAAGACCAAACTAAGACACCTTTTTCAATTTACAAAATAGCAAGAGGAAGAGTTGAAATGTTTGTATTACATTCAAACATGCTCATAGTGCACAACGATCATGGTTTAGAATAAAGATATAGCATTTTCATTCTCAAAAAGATAACTGCTCTAACTAGTATGTATTGCTACTATAATTCTCCTTTATTTCTATATCATAACTAGTATGCATTTTAAGTAAATAAAAAATCAATGTCACTATTTCATTGAGGTTTTAATAGTTTTTTCCTTTTGTAGTACCACTGTTATGTATTTGCCTCTCTAAATTTGATGTCCAAAACTATATGCTTCATCTTGCAAACAAAACAACAGTGGAAGAATATATTCATACAACATCTACCTCTGTCAAAGCAAATAAAAAGACTATGGCAGATTTTCAGAGTTTCAGATTTTCAGATTTTTAAGAGCAAAACACAAAATCAGATTATCACCGGACCTATGGCAGCAACAATGCAATGACAGCAAACCCATTCATTAAAACCTAACACAAAACCCTAAAACTACTACAGACTCTAAAACTACAACAGTGAATTTCGCTAACCTTCACAAAGTGAAACTGCTCAGCAAGAACGACGGCGGTGTTAGAACAAGATTTGTTCTTATCAATTATCTTAGTTTTGATGATAACAATAATATGAATTTTGCTTAAGATAATATGGTACTCTAATCCAATGCAATTTCCCTTTCAGGAAATATATATAAAGAGTACGCATAATTCAGCGCTCAGAAGATGTGTCTCAAATGGTTCAGCATGCAACATCAGAACATGGTCTGGCAAGACATCAGAAGATGGTCGAAGCAGAATCAGAACATGGGTCTATGGAAGCATCAGAAGAACATGAGATCAGAAGCACTGAAGATCAGAAGATGGTATCACGCTCAGAAGCACTTCAAGGTCAGAAGATCAGAAGATGCTATGCACCAAGCTGTTTGACTCTGATGATATTCAAACGTCGTATTCACAAACATCAGATCAGAAGGAAGTACACGTGGCAGACTACGCTGACTGACAAAAGGAACGTTAAAGCTACTAAAGGCTACGTCAGTAGACACAGCGTGAACAAGGCTTGAGGTAGTTGACAAAAGCGTATAACATTAAATGCAAAGCTGTACGGAACACGCAAAGCATTAAATGCATTCAACGGTCATCTTCTCAACGCCTATAAATATGAAGTTCTGATGAGAAGCAAGTAGAACGATTTCGCACCAATACAATTCAAATTCACTTGCTGAAACTCTGTTCAAATCTAAACTCAGAATCTTCATCTTCATCAAAGCTCACTACATTGCTGTTGTAATATCTTAGTGAGATTAAGCTTAAATTGTAAGAGAAATATCACAGTTGTGATTATCGCTTTTAAGAAGCATTTGTAAACTCTTGAATAGATTACATTAAGTTGTAAGGAACTAGAGTGATCAGTTGATCAGTATACTCTAGGAAGTCTTAGCAGTTAGCTGAGCAGGAAGTCTTGGCAGTTGGCTGAGCAGGAAGTCTTAGCAGTTAGCTGAGCAGGAAGTCTTGGCAGTTGGCTGAGCAGAAAGTCTTAGGAGTGAACTAAGCCTAGAGTGATCGTGTTGATCAGTAGACTCTAGAAAAGTCTTAGGAGTGAACTAAGCAGTTGTTCCTGGAGTGATCAGGTTGTGATCAGAAGACTCTGGAAGACTTAGTTGCGGCTAAGTGGAAAACCATTGTAATCCGTGCGATTAGTGGATTAAATCCTCAGTTGAGGTAAATCATCTCTGCGGGGGTGGACTGGAGTAGCTTCGTTAACAGCGAACCAGGATAAAAATAATTGTGCATTTTATTTTTATCGCTCAAGTTTTTAAGTCACACTTATTCAATCCCCCCCTTTCTAAGTGTTTTTCTATCCTTCAATTGGCATCAGAGCGCCGGTTCTAAGGTGCAAGCACTTAACCGTGTTTAGAAAAGATTCAGGAAGAGAAAAACGCTTCATTTAAAAGATGGTTGATGAAAGTGAAAGGACTATACCTACACCTGCATCTACATCTGGCTCTGCTGAGCAATACAACGGTAACAATGGTTATACTAGACCGCCGGTATTTGATGGTGAAAACTTTGAATACTGGAAAGATAAACTGGAGAGTTACTTTCTGGGTCTAGATGGTGATCTATGGGATCTTCTGATGGATGGTTACAAACATCCAGTAAATGCCAGAGGCGTGAAGCTGTCAAGGCAAGAAATGAATGATGACCAAAAGAAGCTTTTCAGGAATCATCATAAATGTAGAACTGTTTTGCTGAATGCTATCTCTCATGCTGAGTATGAGAAGATATCTAACAGGGAAACGGCCTATGACATATATGAGTCCTTGAAAATGACTCATGAAGGAAATGCTCAAGTCAAGGAGACAAAAGCTCTTGCCTTAATCCAGAAGTATGAAGCCTTCAAGATGGAGGATGATGAAGACATTGAAAAGATGTTTTCGAGATTTCAAACTCTGACTGCTGGATTGAGAGTTCTTGACAAAGGATACACCAAGGCTGATCATGTAAAGAAGATCATCAGAAGCTTACCCAGAAGATGGGGTCCGATGGTGACTGCATTCAAGATTGCGAAGAATCTGAATGAAGTTTCTCTGGAAGAGCTTATCAGTGCCTTGAGAAGCCATGAGATTGAGCTGGACGCAAATGAGCCTCAAAAGAAAGGTAAGTCTATTGCATTAAAATCTAATATCAAGAAATGCACTAACGCTTTTCAGGCTAGAGAAGAAGATCCTGAAGAATCAGAATCTGAAGAAGAAGATGAACTGTCCATGATTTCCAGAAGGCTAAATCAACTCTGGAAGACCAAGCAAAGGAAGTTCAGAGGCTTCAGAAGTTCAAGGAAATTTGAACGTGGAGAATCTTCTGATGAAAGAAGATTTGACAAGAAGAAGGTCGTGTGCTATGAATGCAATGAGCCTGGACACTACAAGAATGAATGTCCAAATCTTCAGAAGGAAAGTCCCAAGAAAAAGTTTCATAAGAAGAAAGGTCTTATGGCAACCTGGGATGAGTCAGAAGATGATTCAGAAGATGAGCAGGCCAACTGTGCGCTGATGGCGACAGAAGATGACGGATCAGAATCTACATCAGAATCAGATTCTGAAGAGGTATTTTCTGAACTTACTAGAGATGAGTTAGTTTCCGGTCTAACTGAACTTCTGGAACTCAAGTCTCAGATCAGTCTCAAATACAAAAAGCTGAAAAAGCAATTTGAATTTGAAACAAAGAAGCTTGAGTTGGAGAATTCTGAATTAAAGGAAAAACTTTTAAAATTATCCAATAATGTTGGATCTCCTTCTGATTCAGAAAAATCCACTCCCAGTCTGAACCATATTCTGAAAGAATATGATTTAAGTTTCAGGAAGTTCCTATCTAGAAGTATTGGCAGAAGTCAGCTAGCTTCTATGATATATGCTGTGTCTGGAAACAAAAGAGTTGGCATTGGTTATGAGGGTGAAACCCCATACAAACTTGAACCTGTTGATGAAATGAAAATTACATACAAGCCATTGTATGATCAGTTCAAGTATGGCCACTCACATGATATTAGGCACACTTCACATGCACAAAGTTTTCACATTACACACACTAAGAAGCATGTGACACAACCTAGGAAATATCATGAAACTCACATTAAGAATTATCATGCTGTTCCTCCTATTGATTACAATGTTAAACCCAAGTTCAATCAGAACTTGAGAAAATCTAACAAGAAAGGACCCAAGAAGATGTGGGTACCTAAGGATAAGATTATTCCTATTGCAGATATCCTTGGCTGCAAGAAGGACAAAGCACAACATGTCATGGTACCTGGACTCTGGATGCTCGCGACACATGACAGGAAGAAGGTCTATGTTCCAAGACCTGGTGCTTAAGTCTGGAGGAGAAGTCAAGTTCGGAGGAGATCAGAAGGGCAAGATAATTGGCTCTGGAACTATAAAATCTGGTAACTCTCCTTCCATCTCTAATGTACTTCTTGTAGAAGGATTAACACATAACCTTTTATCTATCAGTCAATTAAGTGACAATGGTTATGATATAATCTTTAATCAAGAGTCTTGCAAGGCTGTAAATCAGAAGGATGGCTCAATCCTATTTACAGGCAAGAGGAAGAACAACATTTATAAGACAGATCTGCAAGATCTTATGAGTCAGAAGGTGACTTGTCTTATGTCTGTTTCTGAAGAGCAGTGGGTCTGGCACAGGAGATTAGGTCATGCTAGTTTGAGAAAGATCTCTCAAATTAACAAACTGAATCTTGTCAGAGGACTCCCTAATCTGAAATTCCAATCAGATGCTCTTTGTGAAGCATGTCAGAAGGGCAAGTTCTCCAAACCTGCATTCAAGTCTAAGAATGTTGTTTCTACCTCAAGGCCATTAGAACTCTTGCACATTGATCTGTTTGGACCAGTCAAAACAGCATCTGTCAGAGGAAAGAAATATGGATTAGTCATCGTAGATGATTATAGCCGCTGGACATGGGTAAAATTCTTAAAACACAAGGATGAGACTCATTCAGTGTTCTTTGATTTCTGCATTCAGATTCAATCTGAAAAAGAGTGTAAAATCATAAAGGTCAGAAGTGATCATGGTGGTGAATTTGAGAACAAATCCTTTGAAGAATTCTTCAAAGAAAATGGTATTGCCCATGATTTCTCCTGTCCTAGAACTCCACAGCAAAATGGGGTTGTAGAACGAAAGAATAGGACTCTTCAAGAAATGGCCAGAACCATGATCAATGAAACCAATATGGCTAAGCATTTCTGGGCAGAAGCAATAAACACTGCATGTTATATTCAGAATAGAATCTCTATCAGACCTATTCTAAATAAGACTCCCTATGAATTGTGGAAGAATAGAAAGCCCAACATTTCATATTTCCATCATTTTGGATGTGTATGCTTTATTCTGAACACTAAAGATCATCTTGGTAAGTTTGATTCCAAAGCTCAAAAGTGTTTCCTTCTTGGATATTCTGAACGCTCAAAAGGCTACAGGGTATACAATACTGAAACATTGGTTGTAGAAGAATCAATCAATATCAGGTTTGATGATAAGCTTGGTTCTGAAAAACCAAAGCAAGTTGATAATTTTGCAGGTTGTGATATTGACATATCAGAAGTTGTTGAGCCAAGAAGCAACGCATCAGAAGCAGAGCTCCTCAGAAGCAAAGAATCTGAAGATCAAGTAACAGCTTCTCTGGAGGATCTAAGTATTTCTGAAGAACCATCTGTCAGAAGATCATCCAGACTCATCTCTGGTCATTCAGAAGATGTCATTCTTGGAAAGAAGGATGATCCAATCAGAACAAGAGCATTCCTTAGGAACAATGCAGACTGTCAATTAGGTCTTGTATCTTTGATCGAGCCAACTTCTGTTGATCATGCTCTAGAAGATCCAGACTGGATAATTGCTATGCAAGAAGAACTAAATCAGTTTACAAGGAATGATGTTTGGGATCTTGTTCCTAGACCAGATGGATTCAACATAATTGGTACAAAATGGGTCTTCAGAAACAAGCTTAGTGAGAAAGGTGAAGTGGTAAGGAACAAAGCCAGACTGGTGGCTCAGGGTTATAGTCAGCAAGAAGGGATTGACTACACAGAAACCTTTGCACCAGTGGCCAGGTTAGAGTCTATTCGTCTATTAATTTCTTTTGCCACTCAACATAACATCACTCTCTATCAGATGGATGTTAAGAGTGCCTTCTTAAATGGTTATATAGATGAAGAAGTTTATGTCCATCAACCTCCTGGTTTTGAAGACTCTATGTCTCCTAATCATGTTTTTAAACTTAAGAAATCATTGTATGGATTGAAACAGGCTCCCAGAGCTTGGTATGAACGCTTAAGTTCTTTCCTTCTAGATAATGGTTTCACTAGAGGAAAAGTGGACACTACTCTCTTTTGTAAAACCTTTGAAAAGGATATTTTAATTTGTCAAATATATGTAGATGATATTATTTTTGGAACATCTAATTCTACACTTGGAAAGGAGTTTGCTAAGTCTATGCAGGCTGAGTTTGAAATGAGCATGATGGGAGAACTCAAGTATTTCCTTGGAATACAAATAAATCAAACATCAGAAGGAACGTATGTTCACCAAACAAAGTATGTGAAGGAACTTCTGAAGAAGTTCAATCTTCTAGACTGCAAAGAAGCCAAAACTCCTATGCATCCAACATGCATCCTAGGTAAGGATGAGGTAAGTAAGAAGGTAGATCAGAAGCTATACAGAGGTATGATTGGATCTCTTCTATATCTGACTGCTTCTAGACCTGACATTCTGTTCAGTGTTTGTTTGTGTGCTAGATTCCAATCGGATCCTAGAGAATCTCATTTAACTGCTGTTAAGAGGATTCTAAGGTATCTGAAAGGTACTACTGATGTTGGTTTAGTTTACAGAAAATCTAAAGAATACAACTTAGTAGGATTCTGCGATGCTGATTATGCTGGAGACAGAATTGAAAGAAAAAGTACTTCAGGAAGTTGCCAATTTCTTGGAAGTCACTTAATCTCCTGGTACAGCAAGAAGCAAGCAACCATTGCTCTATCAACCACAGAAGCAGAATATGTCGCAGCTGCTGGTTGTAGTACACAGATGCTCTGGATGAAGAGTCAGTTAGAAGATTATCAGATATTTGAGAGTAACATTCCTATATTCTGTGATAATACTTCTGCTATATGTTTATCTAAGAATCCTATTCTTCATTCAAAAGCTAAACATATTGAGATAAAACATCATTTCATAAGGGACTATGTTCAGAAGGGTGTTATATCTTTAAACTTTGTTGATACAGACCATCAATGGGCTGATATCTTTACAAAACCCCTGGCTGAAGATAGGTTTAAGTTCATTCTGAAGAACATCAGTATGGATTTATGGCCAGAATGAGAAGATGAGAATTTCTCATGTATGAGTATCTTCTGAAATGAATGTGGAATATTTTTTTAATCAGAAGTTTCTGATTGAATTCGTTTAGAAATTATGATTCGGTTATTACTAACGTTTCATTGTCTAAGTTGATTCAGAACATCTTGTAAAGCAAAACAGCTGTTACGCTTTATCTCGGGATGGTAAACCTGCCGTTACTATTCATGGATAAGCGCGCGTGCAGTTGAAGGGACGCCGACCATAGGTAACTGTGCTAGTCACCTCATTCGTCTTTATTATCTCTCCTCACGTCACGTAACATTAAATGCTTTTCATCATTCGTTTCATTTTATTTTCCTTTAAATACTCTTCAAAATGGTTTTCGGTTTCCTATCTCTTTGTTTTCCTCTTAAATTTTTTTTTTTTTTTTTTTTTTTTTTTCTTCTCTCTCTCTCTCTCGTTTTTCTTTTCTTCTCTCAAAACCTAGCATTCACCTCAAGCCTGTTGAAGCTCCATGACTCAAAAGCGACAGATCTCTGTGCATCTCGGGATGGCTCTTCTAATACCGCTCAAGTCAGATCCTTCTTTGATGTTGTTATCAACTTTCATCCAAAGACAGAAGACTTTCTTGAGTTGTGGGAAGATAGGCTCAACGTCTATGTTGAGGGAAAGCCCCGTTTGCAACATTAGCTCTCTGTCTGTGAACTGTCCCTCACTTCCTCCTTGGTTCTGGGATCTCTCCTACAGTGGAGGTTTCAGTCTGGAAGACAAGAAGTCCTCCGGGATTCTTGATGGGTTGACACAGAGCGTGTCTTGCTAGGGCTCTGTTTTTAATTTTTGTAGTGATTTCCGTTTTGGAAATCCTTTTTTGTATTTGCTAGGAATGTTTTTCATCTTGTTAAACATAGGAACCTTTTGTAATATCCTTTGATTATTCAATGAAAAAGTTTCCTTGTGTTTTACATTCCAGTAAATGTTTTCTGTTGTCGTTTTATACATCTGAATCTTTATATATACTTTTTGATGTTA
This sequence comes from Vicia villosa, assembly GCF_029867415.1. Taxonomy (NCBI): domain Eukaryota; kingdom Viridiplantae; phylum Streptophyta; class Magnoliopsida; order Fabales; family Fabaceae; genus Vicia; species Vicia villosa. The sequence continues at coordinate 37,524 of NW_026706764.1, read as the reverse complement.
TGACAAAAAGGGGGAGAAAGATAAATGATAAATGATTTGATTAAATCTATCAGTTGCTGGGTAAAGGCTCCCACACATTCACTAACAAGAACTGCAAGTTCTATATGGTTTAAGTGTTTTGCAGGTACAAAGAAGTGAAGTGAATCTTCAAAGCAAACACTAGAAGCAAAACCATTGAAACTGAAGCAAGCTGAGTGCTGTCAAGCTTCAGAGATCAGAAGCAAGAAAGAAGAATGAATCAGAAGCACTGATAATAGAATTTGAACATTCATGTTCTGACAAAATTCTATTTGCCCTGATACACATAATGTTATGGCTCTGATACATTATTTGCTCTGATACATGTTTTTAGCCTAAAATGCTCTGATACATTTGGCTCTGATACATATCATGTATTTGAATATACATTTTATGTTCTAACTCGTTCATGCTGACTTTTGTCGTTTAGTTTTTGTTCTGTAACATTTCAGGATGTAGAGATGCTCAGATGATGCTCTGGTACATTCAACAATGTTCTGATACAAATCTAGCATGAAGTGATGTTGGTAGACATTCAAAGCTCTGAAGCTGTCCTGAAGGGAAGCAGAAATCAGAAGATGTGAATGTTCTAAAAGATCCAGAAATTCAAGTTCTGAAGCTGTCCTGAATGGAAGCAGAAGTCAGAAGCTGTGAATGTTCTGAAGATCAAAGAAATTCAAGTTCTGAAGCTGTCCTGAATGGAAGCAGAAGTCAGAAGCTGTGAATGTTCTGAAGATCAAAGAAATTCAAGTTCTGAAGCTGTCCAATGGAAGCAGAAGTCAGAAGCTATGGATTCTCTGAAGGCAGAAGCTCATATGATCGTCTCTACCGAAATAATCAGGGAAGTCTTTTATTAAAGTTCTTCGAGTATTTATTTCAGGGGGAGATTATTTATCTCAGGGGGAGATTGTTAATCTCAGGGGGAGACATATTCATATGCTTATGCTATAGCTGTGTAATTTGTCTTTTGCCGTCTACTCTTTCTGATCGCAAATTCATATCATTTATATATGTTTTTGTCATCATCAAAAAGGGGGAGATTGTTAGAACAAGATTTGTTCTTATCAATTATCTTAGTTTTGATGATAACAATAATATGAATTTTGCTTAAGATAATATGGTACTCTAATCCAATGCAATTTCCCTTTCAGGAAATATATATAAAGAGTACGCATAATTCAGCGCTCAGAAGATGTGTCTCAAATGGTTCAGCATGCAACATCAGAACATGGTCTGGCAAGACATCAGAAGATGGTCGAAGCAGAATCAGAACATGGGTCTATGGAAGCATCAGAAGAACATGAGATCAGAAGCACTGAAGATCAGAAGATGGTATCACGCTCAGAAGCACTTCAAGGTCAGAAGATCAGAAGATGCTATGCACCAAGCTGTTTGACTCTGATGATATTCAAACGTCGTATTCACAAACATCAGATCAGAAGGAAGTACACGTGGCAGACTACGCTGACTGACAAAAGGAACGTTAAAGCTACTAAAGGCTACGTCAGTAGACACAGCGTGAACAAGGCTCGAGGTAGTTGACAAAAGCGTATAACATTAAATGCAAAGCTGTACGGAACACGCAAAGCATTAAATGCATTCAACGGTCATCTTCTCAACGCCTATAAATATGAAGTTCTGATGAGAAGCAAGTAGAACGATTTCGCACCAATACAATTCAAATTCACTTGCTGAAACTCTGTTCAAATCTAAACTCAGAATCTTCATCTTCATCAAAGCTCACTACATTGCTGTTGTAATATCTTAGTGAGATTAAGCTTAAATTGTAAGAGAAATATCACAGTTGTGATTATCGCTTTTAAGAAGCATTTGTAAACTCTTGAATAGATTACATTAAGTTGTAAGGAACTAGAGTGATCAGTTGATCAGTATACTCTAGGAAGTCTTAGCAGTTAGCTGAGCAGGAAGTCTTGGCAGTTGGCTGAGCAGGAAGTCTTAGCAGTTAGCTGAGCAGGAAGTCTTGGCAGTTGGCTGAGCAGAAAGTCTTAGGAGTGAACTAAGCCTAGAGTGATCGTGTTGATCAGTAGACTCTAGAAAAGTCTTAGGAGTGAACTAAGCAGTTGTTCCTGGAGTGATCAGGTTGTGATCAGAAGACTCTGGAAGACTTAGTTGCGGCTAAGTGGAAAACCATTGTAATCCGTGCGATTAGTGGATTAAATCCTCAGTTGAGGTAAATCATCTCTGCGGGGGTGGACTGGAGTAGCTTCGTTAACAGCGAACCAGGATAAAAATAATTGTGCATTTTATTTTTATCGCTCAAGTTTTTAAGTCACACTTATTCAATCCCCCCCTTTCTAAGTGTTTTTCTATCCTTCAGGCGGCAGCGAGAAGATGTTGAGTGGTGGTCGGTGTTGTGGAGGTTGGCGGAGGCGATAGACGGTGGAGGTTGGCGATGAACGAAGAAGAGAACAGTACTGATGGCGCAGTGAAGAAACAGTGAGAATGATGAAATAATGAAAGGTACAAAACGCGTCTGTTTTAATTTGTTTTAAAAAATTTAATTTTAAAATGACCTACGTCAGCGCTTTTCAAAAGCGCTTTCATAGGTACCCCTATACCAGCGCTTTTTCGCTAAAAGCGCTTTCGTACCATATACCTATACCAACGCTTTTTAAAGCGCTTTCATATCTACCCCTATATCAGCGCTTTTACAAAGCGCTTTCGTAAGGTGGGCTATACCAGCGCTTTTGAAAAGCGCTTTTGTAGACATGGGCTATACCAGCGCTTTTTTAATGTTTTTTTAGCGTGTTTTTTAATTTTGTTTTTAGTGAAGCCTATGCCAGCGCTTTTTCCAAAAGCGCTTTCGTAGGGGTGCTGCTAAAAGACAAATTTGGCATAGTGATGGCTTAATACAAAAACGTATAAACAAAGTAAATACTTGCCACTATACTACAACGACAACATGTAAACGAAACTAATCCTAAATACAAAAAGCATACAAAACATTCTAACACAATACATGCTCACATCATGAATCACACCTAGCAAAAATTCATCAATGGATGAAGAACACACAAAGGTGAAGGACTTTTAACACTCATCCAACAATCTTGCAAACAAAAGATTAAATTATGCATTCATCCAAAAATCACATTGAAGATACAAAAGCAAGAATCACAAGGACTTTTCAAGGTTGTAATGTGGCTTGGTTAACAAACAAGGGATATGTCCTAAGGCTAATCGAAACAAAAACTTGCCTAAACCTAAGGGAGTGATCAATCCACAAAGTTCTAAGCAACAAAATCTCGATTAAACTTCTTCCTTAACCACAAGTTTCTCAAACCAATCACAATACTTATTAGCACAATTATTCGCTTCTCTTTTCTTTTTGTTTTTAAAAACTTTTTCTCTTTTTTTCTTTCTTTTCTTTTCACATTTTTTTCTTTTTTTTTCTTTCTTTTCAACCTCATAGCAACAACCACATAAGTAGCAACCATTTCTCTCCCCAACTTGAATTCAACCACACCATCATATGAATACTCCCTACTTTCTAAGGCAAGGTAAAAATTCATACCAAAAATCATGGTTGAGGGTTCAAGAAAACAAAGAATCAATCATCCATGCAAAAATGAGAACTAAACACTCAAAGATAAGTATTTAGCAAAAACAACATGGACATTGACAAAAAGCTCAAAAGGGTTAACAAATGATCGCACACTCACAAGGTGAATTGACTATTTGGTTATGGTGGTTGTGCTCAAAATGAAACAAAATGCCTTGATCCTTTTCATGCTTTCATAAAATCAACATAAACAAAAGATTAAGCATAATAAAATCCAGTTAAAACAAAGATTGTGGCCTCCAGCATATGTAAATAATGGAAAGCTTCCTCACATTTATGGTTTGGGAACTAAAGTGATTCAATCAATAAGCAAGTAATGCAAAAGAATGAATGGCATGGTAATTGTACAAATGAAAAGTTTCTTAAACATGTTATGCTATAGAAAGCGATAAATGAGTACCTTGAATGATACAACTTCAAAAACAATATCCTACCATACATCCGCAAGTTGAAACACTCAAGCTTTGGAAAATCACCTCAAAAATCTTCGAATTACCGAACAAAATTTGAGTACAAACAACCACAAAAGAATTAGAAAAACAAACTACTATACACTAATAATTAGCCTTGGTGAAAGTGGGAAAAATGAGTGAACCAGGTGGAATGGGAACCCCACTGGTACAGAGCAGAAAAACAAAATTCTGCTATGCTCGCTTAGCGAGCTATGCTCCACTTAGCGGACATAGCAGAAACCAGAAAAATCAGAACAGGATCTGTTGTTCCAATCACTCACCACTTCACCTAAATAACTCATAAACAGAAATATAAACAATATTTACAACCATTGGGGTGCCTCCCAACAAGCGCTCGTTATACGTCGTTAGCTCGACGCCTTTATTGTTTCGGTGTTTGGAAAGTAGCCTCCTCTCGTCATGCCATGGTGACGTCTCACCGCACAAGCTTAAAGAAAGTGTCCTAACCAAAACACTCAACAAACGTTACGGGTACAAATATATACAACAATTATACGAACATGAAAGAAAACACAAATATACAAATATGTACAAGAGCAAACACATATATGCAAACATGAAACACATATAAATATTAACATACACAAAGAGAAAAATTGGTGAATGTTGGATTCACAAGTTAAAAAGTGAAGATTTGTAAGTAAAGAGCTAATCCGAGATCAACATGTTTCACCAACATTCACCAACAAAAGTATACTAGTATGTAACATATACAAGTAAAACTATATGGTGAACATAAACAAGTAAATATGCACAAGTAAGTATATATACCAGTGAAACTATACAATATATACGATATATACAAAGCTCAAGACAACTGGAACTATTGCGATGCAATCACAACCATCCCCGGCAACGGCGCCATTTTGTTGAATGCAGTATAGGGCAAGCAACAAACAAGATTTGGAAATATTGATCCGGGAATTATCGTCCACAGAGATGGAGAGATGCCATTCAACAGTTTCTACGGTTTCGAGCTTGGGTTTGATGAGCAAAAAGTAAACAAAGATATAGACAGGAAAAGAATAAACACATTCTTAGAAGAGAAATAACTTATCAGGAATGTAAATATATTCACTCTTCACAAACATACACTTACCAACCCGTTATACTCAACCTACGATACTCATCCATGTCATCACGTATCTCTCACATAAGCGTCCATCTCTGGAGCACAAACGAGATCATCTCACAACTAAGGTTATCTCTAACGCGAAGTCGCGAGAACATTCGTATTCCCCCGTCGGCGATCTCACGCGCGCAGCTCAAACACAAAAGCATTAAGAACAAATACCCACAGTGAATGCTAGCTCTAAATCTATCTCTAGAGTTCAGAACCAACAGATAATCATCCTAGATAAGGATTCAAGAAGTTTATCTCTAAAGCACCCCAAATCCCCAGCATAGAGCAAAAATCCAGGATAACATCAACACAGATTCGTAAAGCAAGTTAAATATAACATTATAATCGGTAAATATACATAAGATTCAAGTAAATATACAAACAAAACCCAACCAAAGAGAAATACACAAAGAAGAAGAGAAATGAACCGAAGATCTCCCGGTTTGTCAGCTCCGTTCGACGCTCAATCCACCCCCGATCATCCTTATGCAACCTTCGAAGTTGTTTTCTAAGCCAATTCTACTCTAAGTTAGGACTCAAAAATACCCAACCCATGACCTAAAAATGTGATTTTGGCCCCTTTTAACGAGCTGCTGTCTTAGCAGGTCCGCTTAGCGGACCCCCTCCGCTCTGCGGACTCAATTGCATTCAGACGCTGATTTTCTCCGCTGGAGCTCCGCTCAGCGGACCCCCCCTCCGCTTAGCGGAGTCTGCTAAAAATCAGATTTTGTTTTCGCCATAACTCGAGAACCGTAACTCCGAATTGCGCCCGGTTCGAAGCGTTGGAAAGCTTATTCAATGCTCTATCCAATAATGAATGAATGGAAACCAAAATAATGATTTTGGTCATCCTTATTTTGAGTCTTTGGAAGTCCGCTTGACGGTGGCTAAGCGGGCTTTCACCAAAATTGCGAAATCGAAGCCGTGCCTTTGACACTTTATTCCTCAAGGCTCCAATAAGCATGAATACCTATAAAAACAAAGGAAAAACTATCAAATGGTATAAAAGTATATGAAAATACAACTATTCACAAAGTATACATATTTATACATAAAACGGGGAATTATTCAAACGGTATTAACAAAAGTATCGATAAGTGCCACTGTTTACATACTCAAAACATCGACATTTTGGCACTTATCAATAATAGAAAATATACATAAAATGAGAGACTGAAGAATCGAACATGGGTCTTGCAACTGATAAAATAATCTAATTACATCTCTACTAAACAATAATATATTGATAAAAAACAGAATTAAAAGGTATATAATATATATGTTAAATTTTATATTAAGCCCATTTTTCAAATTTGAGGCCCTAAATAATCGGAGGCCATGTGCGGTAGCACTCTTTGCACCCTTATAGGGTCGTCCTTGCATATAGTGTTTGGTGGTGGGATAAGTAGAAGTGTCAACTTGTTATAAATAAATTGTTATTTTTCTATCGAGTTGCACAAATAGAGATTTTAGGAATTAAGAATTTATGTATTCTATAATAATGAACTTATTTTCCTTCTTGTTTCTTGTTCATTGTAAATGCTTAAATCTTTCTTAAAGATGTTTGTTGTTCTTTTTAGGAAATGACTTTATTTGTCCGATGAAGTTAGAGCCATTGCCTAAGGCATGGATCAAATGGGTGAACATGGCTGTAAGAATGAATAAATCTGGAAATTTGTCTTTGTTGAGTTTCTAATTTTTCTTGAGAGGGTCTCAGAGACAAGTTTCTTCCAATGACTACGGAGTTAGATTTACTGGTCTTAACGAAAGAAAGGGTCTGGATTCGGTAGTCTTCGTAAGAGAAAGAGGGTCAAGAAAGGAAGTGATAATGAGTCAACTGAAGCTGTTGAACTTGATAAGGAGAAATATACCTAAACCTTCATTTTGAAAACAGTGGTCAATCACACAAAAGTGTTGAAACAACACTCAATGTTGCTTGAAGAAATCTAAGGAGAAATATACCTAGACATTCATTTCCTGTGTTTATCGATTTTCTCTTTCGGACATGAAAATGCAAATGAATGGATAAGAGTTAATTAATGATATGGTCCTTTTGTACATTCTCAAACTACTATTGTCTGATTTTTCTTCTTCTTCGTTAAGTGTTGAATTTGAAATTCAAAACAACAAAGGAACTAAGGGTCTGTTTGGTTGGGGGTTTCGGAAGGGAGGGGGAAGGGAATATTTTAAGTTAAATATGTTTGGTTCAATATTTGTGAGGGGAGGGGAGGAGATTGTAATATTGAGTTTCATTGTGTTCTTTAGAGCGGTATGCACAAAAATTCTACACTGTCAAGTTTTCCGCCTCAAATGACCGGATGAATTTCTCGCTGCTCAAACGCACATAACTTCTTCACCGCTTATCGGATTGAGTCTGTTCTAGCGGAAATGATTTACAAATTTTTTCATCTTCAATTTGTTGGCGGTTTCATTTCCAATTTTTGCACAGAATCACGTTTCCTCGAAAATTGTGCTTAAAATGATGTTTAGGAGGAAATTTTGGGTTTTGAAATTTGAACTCAGTATAAATACATTTCCCCCCAATTTTTATCATTCACCAACATTAACCCACAAACCCAAAAAAAATTGATCTCTCTTTTTTCAAAGATCAAAACCCCCTCTCTCAAGTGTTCTTCATCAACCTTCAAAAAATTCAAGAACAAAAAATGTTCAAAATTTAATTGCTCTTGTCCTCTCATCACCGATCCACCGCACATCATACTCCCTCTTCCTCCAACTACCGTTCGTCACCATTCCGGCCTAGACCGCTGCAAGCCACCCTGTAACCACCGTGATCCCCCTCCGGCACCAACGTGACACGCGGACTCGGTCTCTCCCTCGCGCGCGATCTCTCCACGAGTTCTCTCTTTCTTCGATTTTTTAATCTTGATTTGATAATATTTCTTGATCCTAATCTTGATTATTTGCTTGTTCATGAAAATTGATGTAGAGGAATTAAATTGAGGATGGTGTTTGATTTATGTTTTGTATAATTGTTGTTGTTGTTAATTGGAAATGATTATGATGATGATGATGATTTAATTGATGATTGATTCTTGAATGTGAGGATTGATAATTGTTAATTCTTGAGTTCTATTGTAATGAAATTATTTATGTTGATGTGTTCATGATAATTTTTGTTAAAATCATGCACTCTAAGTGTTTGTAAAAATGATTGTGTGAATTTTTGAGGAAGATATTGGTTGTTGTTGTGCTTGATGACAATGATTAGAATTGAACATAATTGAATTGGTAGTGTGAGTGTTAAGTTGTTGTTATTTGTTTTGTTGATTAGATGAGAATTAAAATGTTGATATTGGTTGAACATAATGCTTGAATGTTGGTTACTCATAAGTTTTTATTCTTGAAATTCAATGCATATTGTTTGGTTGCTAATTGTTGACGTTTGTTGATAAAGTGGTGAATATTTGTTGTTGAGCTTGGCATAAAGGAGTTGATTATCATGAATCTTATTTATTGAAGTTGCTTGTTCACCATTGTTGTTGAAATGTGATAAACAATTTTGCTTGATTCTTGAGATTGTTGTTGTTGATGATGAATTGACACGGAGAATTAAGAACATGAATTGACCTATTATTTGGTGATGTAAATTGCTTAAGTTTGTTGTTTGTTGTTGACAATAATGATAAATGTCAAAGTTCTTTAAAGTTGCTTCATGAGACTTAATTGATATCTATGTTCAAATGTTGAAGTGAATTTTGTGCTATAATTGTTGATGTTTGTTGTTGTTAATTGATTCAAAAGTGGTGAAATGTTTTGTTGCTTTAATTCAAATGTTGAATAAACATAATTTGTGCTAACTGTTGGTGATAATCAATGTTTAATGGTGTCCATAATTGTTGTGTAATTTCTTGGTTTCGTGAGTAACATAATTGTGTTGCTTAACATGAAAATGCTTTAATTTCCTAACTGTGCGGAGATTTTGCGAATGCGATGATTTCGTAGCCAATTGTGAACTTTTTAGACGATTTTGGGATGACTTTTTCCTACACTTTCGCTACTGGCAGCTGACGAAATCGGCCGAAAATCCCACTTCCGTGCGGAATTAATTCAAATCGAATGCGTTTTTGAGTCTGTTGGCATGTTTGCAATCAACCATGTGATTATTCGTTCAATTCTGAGACGATAAATTTTGACGCTTATTTCACAATTTTGCGATTTTGGCCTCCGATTGGCATGTGTCTTGGGCTTTGAATGTTGCTTGATGCGTATTCATGTTTGCTTGGTTGATTGTGTGCTATTTCCTTTGATTTTGCTTGATTCAGACCTAATCCTTGCTTGCTTTGTGATTTGACATGTTCATTTACCATTTTGTATGCATTTGGTTTGATATACCGTATGTGTTACCGTTGTGCATCATTGCTGCCCCATACACTATTTTGCGCTTCCATTGCGTGTTTTGCATTTCTTTCTTCACCATTGCTTCCATTTTGCTTCATAATGCAATTGTGCAACTTCAGTTGCGTTTCTTTTATTTCTAATGATGTGTGCTGGTTTGTAGAAGGGACATTGAGTGAGATTTCCGATCGACGCTCTTTGCTCCGTGTTCCGCTTTATTTGCGGGACACGATAATATTTCTTGATTCCGATTCTCTCGTCTCACATCTTGTAGTGTTTATTTGATCTGATAATTCTAATAAACATAATCTTGCACAGAAACAAACATCATAACATAAAATAGTTCTTTCATAAATACTTTGTTGTTATCATCAAAACACAGAGACGTATTCCAGAACCAAATCTTGTTCTTACAGACTGTACTCTTATGCCAACTAAAGGAGAGAGAAACACAAGAAAGGGGTTTATTGTGTTAATTTTTTCTTCTTTTTCTCTTAAAAGCTCTTATCAAATGTTGAACACAAGGTTAGAATCTTAGTCAGAGTTTGATGATTATAGTAGAATACGGTTAAGAGTCAAGGAAGAGAGAATGAGACACACAAGTAATTATTTTGGTTCCTCCCATAAATTAGGAGTAGTCTAGTGCCCTTACACTTCCAAGGGATTTTCACTATAATCACTTATAACTACAAATGCTCTAGCACAAAAGCAAGAGACTTCTAGCTCAAACACATAAGTATGAGACTTTAATGTTCCAGTACACAAGCAAGACATTTTATATGCTCTAGCATACAGGCAAGATACTTTAGATGCCCAAGCAACAACAAGAGACTTCTAGCAACCTATCTTTAAAATTAAGAATTTTTCCAGAATTAAACATGATATACAATTAAAGGTTGATACAATCAGAGGTGTATACAAATTTTGTGCAATAGATTTGACAGGGTAACGTCCCTTTATTTGTAAAGGTGTAGTGTTGTAGTTTCTCCAAGTTTTTTAGATCCTGTTATAAAGGAACAAAAATAGACGATGGAGAAGACTTCATGCACAAGAAGTCTTTGAGAAGAGCATCTTCACAGATGTTAGAAAGCTTCATGATATGGTTAATGTCGTTGAAAGGCCATTTGAAACTCCTTTGCTACAAGAGGAATTATCAATTGTATTCCATTTGAAAACACTCAACCAATCAAATCCTCTTTTGTCGCTTGGCTTTTCTTATGAAATTCTTTTCAAAAAGGATGTGTTACTTTCAAATCCAAGCAAATTGAAAATGCTAACTATACGAGCAGCCGAGCCTGAGTCTCTTTGAGCTGCAACGCAAAGTACGAATTGCAATACTAACCACAAGGATGCAGATTTAGCATTAACCATAAAAAACACCAACAAACCAAAGACATTTTCTAGAGGAACTACGATGCTCTTACTTTTTTATTGCACGAGAGAGTACGGAGGAACGTGGTTTTTTAACCGAGGCGGGTGCACTAATAAAGACTTTCTTTTTCTTAACAACTTTCTCATGCATTCCTTATGCAACTTAGCTTTAGATTTAGACACACCTTTTGATTAGAACAACAAGAGTGGACCCCGTCGAGTACGACAGACGTGAGGAGTGTTAATACCTTCCCCTTGCGTAATCGACTCTCTTACCCATCTCTTGGTTGCGAGACCATTTGTTTCAACCCCCCCCCCCCCCCTTCTTGGTTGCGTGAGGAGAGTTTTCTTTCTCTCTCTTAGTATCAATAACATTGATGGAGACTCTGCCTGTGTCAGTTGTTATTGGCGAATTGAGTTGCTCATAATTCTTATGAAATTATTTTCAAAAAGGATGTGTTACTTTCAAATCCAAGCAAATTGGAAATGCTAATTATACGAGCAGCCGAGCCTGAGTCTCTTTGAGTTGCAACGCAAAGTACGAATTGCAATCCTAACCACAAGGATGGGGATTTAGCATTAACCATAAAAAACACCAACAAACCAAAGACATTTTCTAGAGGAACTACGATGCTCTTACTTTTTCATTGCACGAGAGAGTACGTAGGCACGTGGTTTTTTAACCGAGGCGGGCGCACTAATAAAGACTTTCTTTTTCTTAACAACTTTCTCATGCATTCCTTATGCAACTTAGCTTTAGATTTAGACACACCTTTTGATTAGAACAACAAGAGTGGATCCCGTCGAGTACGATAGATGTGAGGAGTGTTAATACCTTCCCCTTGCGTAATCGACCCTTTTACCCATCTCTTGGTTACGAGACCATTTGTTTCAACCCCCCTTCTTGGTTGCGTGAGGAGAGTTTTCTCTCCCTCTCTTAGGATAAATAACATTGATGGAGACTCTGTCTGTGTCAGTTGTTATTGGCGAAGTGAGTTGCTCATAATTCTCTTTCCATTTATTATCGAAAACACAAATTTGTATTCAGATTTAAGTTTTTGTGTAGCTTTAATTACAATTGTTTTAGACATTCTACTGAGTTCATATTTTGAGTATTTGGTGATGTAAATTGCTTAAGTTTGTTGTTTGTTGTTGACAATAATGATAAATGTCAAAGTTCTTTAAAGTTGCTTCATGAGACTTAATTGATATCTATGTTCAAATGTTGAAGTGAATTTTGTGCTATAATTGTTGATGTTTGTTGTTGTTAATTGATTCAAAAGTGGTGAAATGTTTTGTTGCTTTAATTCAAATGTTGAATGAACATAATTGGTGCTAACTGTTGGTGATAATCAATGTTTAATGGTGTCCATAATTGTTGTGTAATTTCTTGGTTTCGTGAGTAACATAATTGTGTTGCTTAACATGAAAATGCTTTAATTTCCTAACTGTGCTGAGATTTTGCGAATGCGATGATTTCGGAGCCAATTGTGAACTTTTTAGACGATTTTGGGATGACTTTTTCCTACACTTTCGCTACTGGAAGCTGACGAAATCGGCCGAAAAGTCCCACTTCCGGGCGGAATTAATTCAAATCGAATGCGTTTTTGAGTCTGTTGGCATGTTTGCAATCAACCATGTGATTATTTGTTCAATTCTGAGACGATAAATTTTGACGCTTATTTCTCAATTTTGCGATTTTGGCCTCCGATTGGCATGTGTCTTGGGCTTTGAATGTTGCTTGATGCGTATTCATGTTTGCTTGGTTGATTGTGTGCTATTTCCTTTGATTTTGCTTGATTCAGACCTAATCCTTGCTTGCTTTGTGATTTGACATGTTCATTTACCATTTTGTATGCATTTGGTTTGATATTCCGTATGTGTTACCGCTGTGCATCATTGCTGCCCCATACACTATTTTGCGCTTCCATTGCGTGTTTTGCATTTCTTTCTTCACCATTCGCTTCCATTTTGCTTCATAATGCAATTGTGCAACTTCAGTTGCGTTTCTTTTATTTCTAATGATGTGTGCTGGTTTGTAGAAGGGACATTGAGTGAGATTTTTGATCTACGCTCTTTGCTCCGTGTTCCGCTTTATTTGCGGGACACGGTAATATTTCTTGATTCCGATTCTCTCGTCTCACATCTTGTAGTGTTTATTTGATCTGATAATTCTAATAAACATAATCTTGCACAGAAACAAACATCATAACATAAAATAGTTCTTTCATAAATACTTCGTTGTTATCATCAAAACACAGAGACGTATTACAGAACCAAATCTTGTTCTTATAGACTGTACTCTTATGCCAACTAAAGGAGAGAGAAACACAAGAAAGGGGTTTATTGTGTTAATTTTTTCTTCTTTTTCTCTTAAAAGCTCTTATCAAATGTTGAACACAAGGTTAGAATCTTAGTCAGAGTTTGATGATTATAGTAGAATACGGTTAAGAGTCAAGGAAGAGAGAATGAGACACACAAGTAATTATTTTGGTTCCTCCCATAAATTAGGAGTAGTCTAGTGCCCTTGCACTTCCAAGGGATTTCCACTATAATCACTTATAACTACAAATGCTCTAGCACAAAAGCAAGAGACTTCTAGCTCAAACACATAAGTATGAGACTTTAATGTTCCAGTACACAAGCAAGAGATTTTATATGCTCTAGCATACAGGCAAGATACTTTAGATGCCCAAGCAACAACAAGAGACTTCTAGCAACCTATCTTAAAAATTAAGAATTTTTCCAGAATTAAACATGATATACAATCAAAGGTTGATACAATCAGAGGTGTATACAAATTTTGTGCAATAGATTTGACAGGGTAACGTCCCTTTGTTTGTAAAGGTGTAGTGTTGTAGTTTCTCCAAGTTTTTTAGATCCTGTTATAAAGGAACAAAAATAGACGATGGAGAAGACTTCATGCACAAGAAGTCTTTGAGAAGAGCATCTTCAGAGATGTTAGAAAGCTTCATGATATGGTTAATGTCGTTGAAAGGCCATTTGAAACTCCTTTGCTACAAGAGGAATTATCAATTGTATTCCATTTGAAAACACTCAACCAATCAAATCCTCTTTTGCCGCTTGGCTTTTCTTATGAAATTCTTTTCAAAAAGAATGTGTTACTTTCAAATCCAAGCAAATTGAAAATGCTAACTATACGAGCAGCCGAGCCTGAGTCTCTTTAAGCTGCAACGCAAAGTACTAATTGCAATACTAACCACAAGGATGCAGATTTAGCATTAACCATAAAAAACACCAACAAACCAAAGACATTTTCTAAAGAAACTACGATGCTCTTACTTTTTTATTGCACGAGAGAGTACGGAGGAACGTGGTTTTTTAACCGAGGCGGGTGCACTAATAAAGACTTTCTTTTTCTTAACAACTTTCTCATGCATTCCTTATGCAACTTAGCTTTAGATTTAGACACACCTTTTGATTAGAACAACAAGAGTGGACCCCGTCGAGTACGACAGACGTGAGGAGTGTTAATACCTTCCCCTTGCGTAATCGACTCTCTTACCCATCTCTTGGTTGCGAGACCATTTGTTTCAACCCCCCCCCTTCTTGGTTGCGTGAGGAGAGTTTTCTTTCTCTCTCTTAGTATCAATAACATTGATGGAGACTCTGCCTGTGTCAGTTGTTATTGGCGAAGTGAGTTGCTCATAATTCTTATGAAATTATTTTCAAAAAGGATGTGTTACTTTCAAATCCAAGCAAATTGGAAATGCTAACTATACGAGCAGCCGAGCCTGAGTCTCTTTGAGTTGCAACGCAAAGTACGAATTGCAATCCTAACCACAAGGATGCGGATTTAGCATTAACCATACAAAACACCAACAAACCAAAGACATTTTCTAGAGGAACTACGATGCTCTTACTTTTTCATTGTACGAGAGAGTACGTAGGCACGTGGTTTTTTAACCGAGGCGGGCGCACTAATAAAGACTTTCTTTTTCTTAACAACTTTCTCATGCATTCCTTATGCAACTTAGCTTTAGATTTAGACACGCCTTTTGATTAGAACAACAAGAGTGGATCCTGTCGAGTACGATAGATGTGAGGAGTGTTAATATCTTCCCCTTGCGTAATCGACCCTCTTACCCATCTCTTGGTTACGAGACCAATTGTTTCAAACCCCCCCCCCCTTCTTGGTTGCGTGAGGAGAGTTTTCTTTCCCTCTCTTAGGATAAATAACATTGATGGAGACTCTGTCTGTGTCAGTTGTTATTGGCGAAGTGAGTTGCTCATAATTCTCTTTCCATTTATTGTCGAAAACACAAATTTGTATTCAGATTTAAGTTTTTGTGTAGCTTTAATTACAACTGTTTTAGACATTCTACTGAGTTCATATTTTGAGTATTATGAAAACAACAATAAATTGACTTTATAATATGATTTCTTTTTTTTTTGTCAAAAAAATATATAATTTCTTCTTTTTTTTTTCTTGTAGTGTCTAGTTTTAACTTTCACAAAAAATTAATTAATTTTATCAAAAAAGGAGAACTTAAATAATGTTGAGATAATATGTACATTTAGTTCTCAATCACTTTTTTTTTATCTATTAAATCATCATATACAATTACGTATGTCCAAGATAAATACAAGTAACTAGACAAATAACCGTGCCCTCACACCCCCTTTTTTGGGTTTTCAGAAATGCATTTCTGAAAACACTTTTTTTTGGGAGGGGGGTGTTTCGAATATACACTTCCGAATTTTTTTTGGGAGGGGGTGTTTCGGATATACACTTCCGAAATATTCCAAGACCAAATTGGTCTTGGAATGTTTCGGATATACACTTCCGAAAGAATTCAATAATTACTAAAAAATTAAAATCATGGTGAATCAATATCATTAATAGGTATAAAATCAAGGTGAATCAATACAACTAATATGTATAAAATTTCCTAAACAATTTTAAAGTTAAAAATTATTTTACTAATTTATATAAATCAAAAACATCTTAATTTCATAAGTAAATTTTGAATTATTTAAAATTAAATATAACATATAAATATAAATATAATATATATTATAAATTAAAACACTCATTGTTTTAATTTTTATAATTATTATATAAATATATAAATATATTTATAATTAATATATAATAATTATTATATAAATATATAATAATTTTTATAAATATATAATAATAATTATAATTATTATATAAATATATAAATTAAAACACTCATTTTTTTAATTATTTTTGTAAATATATAAATATATAATAATTATTATAAATATATAAATATATAAATAAAAAATTATAACTCATTTTGTAAGTTAAATTATTTTAATTATTTTAATTAAATATTTTAAATTTTAAAATATGAATCAAAATAGAAATATATAATAATTATTATTCATAACTCATAAATTATATCAAAATATATAATTATTATTATTCATTAATCATAAATTATATCAAATTTATGATAATTGAATTAATTAATATCTTAAAATTAATTTTTGGGATTTTTTTAGATTTTTTTTTGTTGTTTCAGAGATGCATCTCCGAATTAGTCAAAATTCCAATTTTTGGGATTTTTTTGAAAATGCACTTCCGAAGTCTGGAAAAATTTAGAAAAAAAAATATTTCGAAAATGCATTTTTGAAGCGGGGTAAAATGGAGTTTTCGCTGGGGGTGACCCCCATAGGGAGGTGGGTAAAGAAAAAATCCACCGATTTGGGAGATGATATTGTTGTGATGTTATTTATAATAAAATATAATATTAATAAATTTAATAACTATCTTTCTTTTAGATAAGCTTGAATTACACTTCTTCATATTGCTTTATCTTATGTTAAAATAAATACGAATTTAAAATAAACTTTTTCATTGGTTCAATTTTTTATCGCATGCTTTTATTTCTTATTGTCAAGTATTTTTGTATTTTTTTCTTTCAGATATTTTATGATGAAAAGTATTTGTCCCTATCAATTTATGAGAAATATTTGAGTAATGTTTTTCATATTAATGAAAGAAAATAATTGCTTTGCATTTTTTTATGTATGAATTATAAGTATAGAATTATCAATGAGAAACATATTATATAATAACCTGTAACAAATATTTATTTTATATTGATAAATTGAATGGAGTTGAGTGATACTTATTTGTATAGAGTGAGACTGAAATATGTAAATTAATTAATTAATATTTAGAATGAAATAGGAAAACGAAGCATTAATTTTTTTTCGAGTGCAATAATAGTTGAAAGTTTAGCATAATTTATAAGATGCTCAATAAATAAGTGAGTCTAATGTAATATAAAAGGAGTTGAGTTGTAAATATAATGATAACTATTTATTATTTATTATTGTGGTGCATATACATGAGGGTTAGATATTGGATAAATTAAGAAAATTTCTTCACCCACCTCCTAACCTTCTTGCCAACCCCTGGTGAATTTACCACAATACCCCTTGTTTCGGAAGTTCATTTCTGAAACTGTACTTTTTTTCTTAAAAAAGGTGTTTTCAGAAATGAACTTCCGAAAACGTGTTTTTTTTAATATAAAATATTCATTTCGGAGATGCATCTCCGAAATAAAGTTACATTTTCAGAAAATGTGGTGTTTCGGAAGTTCATTTCCGAACGCACCCCCCTTGGAGAATTCGGAAATGAACCTCCGAAAATATGTCTGGACAGAATAAAATGAAAAACAACAACAATTCGCTTTATTTAATCGGGTGAAGTTTACAACGACAATATTACATAAAATTAAAGTTACATGTTGTTGAACACGGGTAGGTGGGGATGAGAGAGTGGTGGGGAGAAAAAAAGGCTTCCAAATTTCAAAAGGTGTACTACTGTGAGTAACAAATGACGGAGGAGGTGTAACCAGGGCCGGAACATATGACGGAGGAGGTGGATGTCCGGAGGAAGAAGAACCGGAGGTACGTCCACCGCGAGATAAAGGAGCCAATCAATGTAAGCTATAATTTATCATTATCATCAGGGGACGTCATTACAAAAAATCAAGAAAAAAATCTTATTATTTTTAATCTTGATTTTTTAGAAATGACGTCCCCAGATGATAATGATAAACTATAGCTTACAATGATTGGCTCCTTTGTCTCGCGGTGGACGTACCTCCGGTTCTTCTTCCTCCGAACATCCACCTCCTCCGTCATATGTTCCGGCTCCGGTTACACCTCCTCCGTCATTTGTTACTTACAGTAGTACGTATTATTTTTATTAACATGATAAATCCAATACAAAACACTGTGCGATACAATCCGAAATCCGAACAAAACAAAACAAAACACGTCAAACAAAACAAAAACATGTTATTCTGCCCGACGAGCGTTACAAAATACACATCAAACAAAAAAAACACGTTATTCTTCCCGACGAGCGAACTCCTCCGAATGAAGATAATTATACCAATCCTCATCCCACTCAGTCTCAGAACCATCAGCGTTTATCACGACTCTCACGCCTAAAGACTGAGCTTGAGCATCCGGGCCCCGGGCCCCCTGGGAACGAGAAGTATAGCCGGTCGAAACCTTCTTCTTCTCCTTCACCTCCTTCACCTTCTTCACCTCCTTCACCTCTTTCACCTCTTTCTTTGAAGAATCCTTTCTTCCCTTAGCGCCCTCTCTAGAAGACATGTTCCTGTAAACAATTGAAATCGATTAATATGCGAGACAAAATAAAAAACAAAAAAATTTGAACTTCTGATATATTTCGGAAGTTCATTTCCGAAAACTGGGATGGAGGTGTTTTCGGAAATGAACTTCCGAAACACCCCTGCGATGCAATTTTCTGCAACTTCCATGGCAGACCCCTAAATCAACCTTCAAATCAAATCAAAATGCTTCTAAACAACCTAAATACTACTATCAACCTAGATATATATCATTTATGCAATTAAAACCCTAAATAACATGCATTTGAATAATAGATCTAAAAATTTCAAAACTTACAAAGTGTTAGGATTGAGGGCTTTTGAATGTTGTTTAGCAGTGTGATTGGAGCCTTGATGCAGCTTTGGAATTCTGTTTGCACAAATTTTCGCCTCTGCCACTTTTTGTTTTGATTTAGGGTAAATGATTGGGGGAGGGGGAGTGTTTTGATAAATCTGCAGAAATCGCAGTATTTCGGAAGTGAACTTCCGAAGTAATTGTTTCGGAAATGAACTTCCGAAGTAAGTCAATTTTTTTAAAAAAAAACGCTTTCGGAAATGAACTTCCAAAGCAGGGGTAGTTTTAGTTTTTCGCAGGAGGTGACCACCCATAGGGAGGTGGGTAAAGAAATTTTCTAAATTAAAGGTATATGATTTATGGTGAATAAATCATATAGGGGTTAAATTAAAGGTATAATATACTATTAAATTGAATTTGTTTTTTTTTGGGCCCCATTCCTCTTAAGGCCAACACCATCTCATGTTGTTGTCGTTGTTTTTGACTTTTTTTTTTAACCTAACGCGCCGTTTAGCTCAAGATCAAACTGTTACTTTTCTAACTTTTTAGCCTAACACCGTTAGGTTTATCTCCGGTTTTATCTCCTATATATATAAGTAGTAGTTGAAGGAAGGTAGAAGAAGCGAAACACTGCCCCTTTTACTTGGTAAAATTTTTTCCTTTAATGTTTTTCTTGTGCTTTTCATTTGTATTTCATTTCTTGCCCTTTAACTCGTAAAGTCTTTTTCTTAACCATTATTCTTGTGCTTTTCATTTGTATTTCATTTCTTGCCTTCATTGTATTTCTGTTTTTTATATTTTATTTACTCTTCTTCTATTGTTTACTTTTGTATTTCATTTCTTGCCCTTTAACTCGTAAAGTCTTTTTTTTTAACCATTACTCTTGTGCTTTTCATTTGTATTTCATTTCTTGCCTTCATTGTATTTCTGTTTTTTATATTTTATTTACTCTTCTTCTATTGTTTACTTTTGTATTTCATTTTTTTCCCTTTAACTCGTAAAGTCTTTTTCTTAACCATTACTCTTGTGCTTTTCATTTGTATTTCATTTCTTGCCTTCATTGTATTTCTGTTTTTTATATTTTATTTACTCTTCTTCTATTGTTTACTTTTGTATTTCATTTCTTGCCCTTTAACTCGTAAAGTCTTTTTCTTAACCATTACTCTTGTGCTTTTCATTTGTATTTCATTTCTTGCCTTCATTGTATTTCTGTTTTTTATATTTTATTTACTCTTCTTCTATTGTTTACTTTTGTATTTCATTTCTTTCCCTTTAACTCGTAAAGTCTTTTTCTTAACCATTACTCTTGTGCTTTTCATTTGTATTTCATTTCTTGCCTTCATTGTATTTCTGTTTTTTATATTTTATTTACTCTTCTTCTATTGTTTACTTTTGTATTTCATTTCTTGCCCTTTAACTCGTAAAGTCTTTTTCTTAACCATTACTCTTGTGCTTTTCATTTGTATTTCATTTCTTGCCTTCATTGTATTTCTGTTTTTTATATTTTATTTACTCTTCTTCTATTGTTTACTTTTGTATTTCATTTCTTGCCCTTTAACTCGTAAAGTCTTTTTCTTAACCATTACTCTTGTGCTTTTCATTTGTATTTCATTTCTTGCCTTCATTGTATTTCTGTTTTTTATATTTTATTTACTCTTCTTCTATTGTTTATATTTGTATTTCATTTCTTGCCCTTTAACTCGTAAAGTCTTTTTCTTAACCATTACTCTTGTGCTTTTCATTTGTATTTCATTTCTTGCCTTCATTGTATTTCTGTTTTTTATATTTTATTTACTCTTCTTCTATTGTTTACTTTTGTATTTCATTTCTTGTCCTTTAACTCGTAAAGTCTTTTTCTTAACCATTACTCTTGTGCTTTTCATTTGTATTTCATTTCTTGCCTTCATTGTATTTCTGTTTTTTATATTTTATTTACTCTTCTTCTATTGTTTACTTTTGTATTTCATTTCTTTCCCTTTAACCATTATTCTTGTGCTCGTAAAGTCTTTTTCTTAACCATTATTCTTGTGCTTTTCATTTGTATTTCATTTCTTGCCTTACTGTGTTTCTGTTTTTTATATTTTATTTACTCTTCTTCTATTGTTTACTTTTGTATTTCATTTCTTGCCCTTTAACTCGTAAAGTCTTTTTCTTAACCATTACTCTTGTGCTTTTCATTTGTATTTCATTTCTTGCCTTCATTGTATTTCTGTTTTTGTTTTTATTTACTCTCTTGTGCTTTTCAGTTTTTTATATTTTATTTACTCTTCTTCTATTGTTTACTTTTGTATTTCATTTCTTTCCCTTTAACTCGTAAAGTCTTTTTCTTAACCATTACTCTTGTGCTTTTCATTTGTATTTCATTTCTTGCCTTCATTGTATTTCTGTTTTTGATATTTTATTTACTCTTCTTCTATTGTTTACTTTTGTATTTCATTTCTTTCCCTCTAACTCGTAAAGTCTTTTCCTTAACCATTACTCTTGTGCTTTTCATTTGTATTTCATTTCTTGCCTTCATTGTATTTCTGTTTTTTATATTTTATTTACTCTTCTTCTATTGTTTACTTTTGTATTTCAATTCTTGCCCTTTAACTCGTAAAGTCTTTTTCTTAACCATTACTCTTGTGCTTTTCATTTGTATTTCATTTCTTGCCTTCATTGTATTTCTGTTTTTTATATTTTATTTACTCTTCTTCTATTGTTTACTTTTGTATTTCATTTCTTGCCCTTTAACTCGTAAAGTCTTTTTCTTAACCATTACTCTTGTGCTTTTCATTTGTATTTCATTTCTTGCCTTCATTGTATTTCTGTTTTTTATATTTTATTTACTCTTCTTCTATTGTTTACTTTTGTATTTCATTTCTTTCCCTTTAGCTCGTAAAGTCTTTTTCTTAACCATTATTCTTGTGCTTTTCATTTGTATTTCATTTCTTGCCTTACTGTGTTTCTGTTTTTTATATTTTATTTACTCTTCTTCTATTGTTTACTTTTGTATTTCATTTCTTATTTAACTCGTAAAGTCTTTTTCTTAACCATTACTCTTGTGCTTTTCATTTGTATTTCATTTCTTGCCTTCATGTTTTCAGTTTTTTATATTTTATTTACTCTTCTTCTATTGTTTACTTTTGTATTTCATTTCTTTCCCTTTAACTCGTAAAGTCTTTTTCTTAACCATTACTCTTGTGCTTTTCATTTGTATTTCATTTCTTGCCTTCATTGTATTTCTGTTTTTTATATTTTATTTACTCTTCTTCTATTGTTTACTTTTGTATTTCATTTCTTTCCCTTTAACTCGTTTTTTATATTTTATTTACTCTTCTTCTATTGTTTACTTTTGTATTTCATTTCTTTCCCTTTAACTCGTAAAGTCTTTTTCTTAACCATTACTCTTGTGCTTTTCATTTGTATTTCATTTCTTGCCTTCATTGTATTTCTGTTTTTTATATTTTATTTACTCTTCTTCTATTGTTTACTTTTGTATTTCATTTCTTTCCCTTTAACTCGTAAAGTCTTTTCCTTAACCATTACTCTTGTGCTTTTCATTTGTATTTCATTTCTTGCCTTCATTGTATTTCTGTTTTTTATATTTTATTTACTCTTCTTCTATTGTTTACTTTTGTATTTCATTTCTTGCCCTTTAACTCGTAAAGTCTTTTTCTTAACCATTACTCTTGTGCTTTTCATTTGTATTTCTTTTCTTGCCTTCATTGTATTTCTGTTTTTTATATTTTATTTACTCTTCTTCTATTGTTTACTTTTGTATTTCATTTCTTTCCCTTTAACTCGTAAAGTCTTTTTCTTAACCATTACTCTTGTGCTTTTCATTTGTATTTCATTTCTTGCCTTCATTGTATTTCTGTTTTTTATATTTTATTTACTCTTCTTCTATTGTTTACTTTTGTATTTCATTTCTTGCCATTTAACTCGTAAAGTCTTTTTCTTAACCATTACTCTTGTGCTTTTCATTTGTATTTCATTTCTTGCCTTCATTGTATTTCTGTATTTTATATTTTATTTACTCTTCTTCTATTGTTTACTCTTGTATTTCCTTTCTTGCCCTTTAACTCGTAAAGTCTTTTTCTTAACCATTACTCTTGTGCTTTTCATTTGTATTTCATTTCTTGCCTTCATTGTATTTCTGTTTTTTATATTTTATTTACTCTTCTTCTATTGTTTACTTTTGTATTTCATTTCTTGCCCTTTAACTCGTAAAGTCTTTTTCTTAACCATTACTCTTGTGCTTTTCATTTGTATTTCATTTCTTGCCTTCATTGTATTTCTGTTTTTTATATTTTATTTACTCTTCTTCTATTGTTTACTTTTGTATTTCATTTCTTTCCCTTTAGCTCGTAAAGTCTTTTTCTTAACCATTATTCTTGTGCTTTTCATTTGTATTTCATTTCTTGCCTTACTGTGTTTCTGTTTTTTATATTTTATTTACTCTTCTTCTATTGTTTACTTTTGTATTTCATTTCTTGCCCTTTAACTCGTAAAGTCTTTTTCTTAACCATTACTCTTGTGCTTTTCATTTGTATTTCATTTCTTGCCTTCACTGTGTTTCAGTTTTTTATATTTTATTTACTCTTCTTCTATTGTTTACTTTTGTATTTCATTTCTTTCCCTTTAACTCGTAAAGTCCCTTTAACTCGTAAAGTCTTTTTCTTAACCATTACTCTTGTGCTTTTCATTTGTATTTCATTTCTTGCCTTCATTGTATTTCTGTTTTTTATATTTTATTTACTCTTCTTCTATTGTTTACTTTTGTATTTCATTTCTTTCCCTTTAACTCGTAAAGTCTTTTTCTTAACCATTACTCTTGTGCTTTTCATTTGTATTTCATTTCTTGCCTTCATTGTATTTCTGTTTTTTATATTTTATTTACTCTTCTTCTATTGTTTACTTTTGTATTTCATTTCTTGCCCTTTAACTCGTAAAGTCTTTTTCTTAACCATTACTCTTGTGCTTTTCATTTGTATTTCATTTCTTGCCTTCATTGTATTTCTGTTTTTTATATTTTATTTACTCTTCTTCTATTGTTTACTTTTGTATTTCATTTCTTTCCCTTTAACTCGTAAAGTCTTTTTCTTAACCATTACTCTTGTGCTTTTCATTTGTATTTCATTTCTTGCCTTCATTGTATTTCTGTTTTTTATATTTTATTTACTCTTCTTCTATTGTTTACTTTTGTATTTCATTTCTTGCCATTTAACTCGTAAAGTCTTTTTCTTAACCATTACTCTTGTGCTTTTCATTTGTATTTCATTTCTTGCCTTCATTGTATTTCTGTATTTTATATTTTATTTACTCTTCTTCTATTGTTTACTCTTGTATTTCCTTTCTTGCCCTTTAACTCGTAAAGTCTTTTTCTTAACCATTACTCTTGTGCTTTTCATTTGTATTTCATTTCTTGCCTTCATTGTATTTCTGTTTTTTATATTTTATTTACTCTTCTTCTATTGTTTACTTTTGTATTTCATTTCTTTCCCTTTAACTCGTAAAGTCTTTTTATTAACCATTATTCTTGTGCTTTTCATTTGTATTTCATTTCTTGCCTTACTGTGTTTCTGTTTTTTATATTTTATTTACTCTTCTTCTATTGTTTACTTTTGTATTTCATTTCTTGCCCTTTAACTCGTAAAGTCTTTTTCTTAACCATTACTCTTGTGCTTTTCATTTGTATTTCATTTCTTGCCTTCATTGAATTTCTGTTTTTTATATTTTATTTACTCTTCTTCTATTGTTTACTTTTGTATTTCATTTCTTGCCCTTTAACTCGTAAAGTCTTTTTCTTAACCATTACTCTTGTGCTTTTCATTTGTATTTCATTTCTTGCCTTCATTGCATTTCTGTTTTTTATATTTTATTTACTCTTCTTCTATTGTTTATTTTTGTATTTCATTTCTTGCCCTTTAACTCGTAAAGTCTTTTTCTTAACCATTACTCTTGTGCTTTTCATTTGTATTTCATTTCTTGCCTTCACTGTGTTTCTGTTTTTTATATTTTATTTACTCTTCTTCTATTGTTTACTTTTGTATTTCATTTCTTTCCCTTTAACTCGTAAAGTCTTTTTCTTAACCATTACTCTTGTGCTTTTCATTTGTATTTCATTTCTTGCCTTCATTGTATTTCTGTTTTTTATATTTTATTTACTCTTCTTCTATTGTTTACTTTTGTATTTCATTTCTTTCCCTTTAACTCGTAAAGTCTTTTTCTTAACCATTACTCTTGTGCTTTTCATTTGTATTTCATTTCTTGCCTTCATTGTATTTCTGTTTTTTATATTTTATTTACTCTTCTTCTATTGTTTACTTTTGTATTTCATTTCTTGCCCTTTAACTCGTAAAGTCTTTTTCTTAACCATTACTCTTGTGCTTTTCATTTGTATTTCATTTCTTGCCTTCATTGTATTTCTGTTTTTTATATTTTATTTACTCTTCTTCTATTGTTTACTTTTGTATTTCATTTCTTGCCCTTAACTCGTAAAGTCTTTTTCTTAACCATTACTCTTGTGCTTTTCATTTGTATTTCATTTCTTGCCTTCATTGTATTTCTGTTTTTTATATTTTATTTACTCTTCTTCTATTGTTTACTTTTGTATTTCATTTCTTTCCCTTTAGCTCGTAAAGTCTTTTTCTTAACCATTATTCTTGTGCTTTTCATTTGTATTTCATTTCTTGCCTTACTGTGTTTCTGTTTTTTATATTTTATTTACTCTTCTTCTATTGTTTACTTTTGTATTTCATTTCTTGCCCTTTAACTCGTAAAGTCTTTTTCTTAACCATTACTCTTGTGCTTTTCATTTGTATTTCATTTCTTGCCTTCACTGTGTTTCAGTTTTTTATATTTTATTTACTCTTCTTCTATTGTTTACTTTTGTATTTCATTTCTTTCCCTTTAACTCGTAAAGTCTTTTTCTTAACCATTACTCTTGTGCTTTTCATTTGTATTTCATTTCTTGCCTTCATTGTATTTCTGTTTTTTATATTTTATTTACTCTTCTTCTATTGTTTACTTTTGTATTTCATTTCTTTCCCTTTAACTCGTAAAGTCTTTTCCTTAACCATTACTCTTGTGCTTTTCATTTGTATTTCATTTCTTGCCTTCATTGTATTTCTGTTTTTTATATTTTATTTACTCTTCTTCTATTGTTTACTTTTGTATTTCATTTCTTGCCCTTTAACTCGTAAAGTCTTTTTCTTAACCATTACTCTTGTGCTTTTCATTTGTATTTCATTTCTTGCCTTCATTGTATTTCTGTTTTTTATATTTTATTTACTCTTCTTCTATTGTTTACTTTTGTATTTCATTTCTTTCCCTTTAACTCGTAAAGTCTTTTTCTTAACCATTACTCTTGTGCTTTTCATTTGTATTTCATTTCTTGCCTTCATTGTATTTCTGTTTTTTATATTTTATTTACTCTTCTTCTATTGTTTACTTTTGTATTTCATTTCTTGCCATTTAACTCGTAAAGTCTTTTTCTTAACCATTACTCTTGTGCTTTTCATTTGTATTTCATTTCTTGCCTTCATTGTATTTCTGTATTTTATATTTTATTTACTCTTCTTCTATTGTTTACTCTTGTATTTCCTTTCTTGCCCTTTAACTCGTAAAGTCTTTTTCTTAACCATTACTCTTGTGCTTTTCATTTGTATTTCATTTCTTGCCTTCATTGTATTTCTGTTTTTTATATTTTATTTACTCTTCTTCTATTGTTTACTTTTGTATTTCATTTCTTTCCCTTTAACTCGTAAAGTCTTTTTATTAACCATTATTCTTGTGCTTTTCATTTGTATTTCATTTCTTGCCTTACTGTGTTTCTGTTTTTTATATTTTATTTACTCTTCTTCTATTGTTTACTTTTGTATTTCATTTCTTGCCCTTTAACTCGTAAAGTCTTTTTCTTAACCATTACTCTTGTGCTTTTCATTTGTATTTCATTTCTTGCCTTCATTGAATTTCTGTTTTTTATATTTAATTTACTCTTCTTCTATTGTTTACTTTTGTATTTCATTTCTTGCCCTTTAACTCGTAAAGTCTTTTTCTTAACCATTACTCTTGTGCTTTTCAGTTGTATTTCATTTCTTGCCTTCATTGCATTTCTGTTTTTTATATTTTATTTACTCTTCTTCTATTGTTTATTTTTGTATTTCATTTCTTGCCCTTTAACTCGTAAAGTCTTTTTCTTAACCATTACTCTTGTGCTTTTCATTTGTATTTCATTTCTTGCCTTCATTGTATTTCTGTTTTTTATATTTTATTTACTCTTCTTCTATTGTTTACTTTTGTATTTCATTTCTTGCCCTTTAACTCGTAAAGTCTTTTTCTTAACCATTACTCTTGTGCTTTTCATTTGTATTTTATTTCTTGCCTTCATTGTATTTCTGTTTTTTATATTTTATTTACTCTTCTTCTATTGTTTACTTTTGTATTTCATTTCTTGTCCTTTAACTCGTAAAGTCTTTTTCTTAACCATTACTCTTGTGCTTTTCATTTGTATTTCATTTCTTGCCTTCATTGTATTTCTGTTTTTTATATTTTATTTACTCTTCTTCTATTGTTTACTTTTGTATTTCATTTCTTTCCCTTTAACTCGTAAAGTCTTTTTCTTAACCATTATTCTTGTGCTTTTCATTTGTATTTCATTTCTTGCCTTACTGTGTTTCTGTTTTTTATATTTTATTTACTCTTCTTCTATTGTTTACTTTTGTATTTCATTTCTTGCCCTTTAACTCGTAAAGTCTTTTTCTTAACCATTACTCTTGTGCTTTTCATTTGTATTTCATTTCTTGCCTTCACTGTGTTTCAGTTTTTTATATTTTATTTACTCTTCTTCTATTGTTTACTTTTGTATTTCATTTCTTTCCCTTTAACTCGTAAAGTCTTTTTCTTAACCATTACTCTTGTGCTTTTCATTTGTATTTCATTTCTTGCCTTCATTGTATTTCTGTTTTTTATATTTTATTTACTCTTCTTCTATTGTTTACTCTTGTATTTCATTTCTTGCCCTTTAACTCGTAAAGTCTTTTTCTTAACCATTACTCTTGTGCTTTTCATTTGTATTTCATTTCTTGCCTTCATTGTATTTCTGTTTTTTATATTTTATTTACTCTTCTTCTATTGTTTACTTTTGTATTTCATTTCTTTCCCTTTAACTCGTAAAGTCTTTTTCTTAACCATTATTCTTGTGCTTTTCATTTGTATTTCATTTCTTGCCTTACTGTGTTTCTGTTTTTTATATTTTATTTACTCTTCTTCTATTGTTTTCATTTGTATTTCATTTCTTTCCCTTTAACTCGTAAAGTCTTTTTCTTAACCATTACTCTTGTGCTTTTCATTTGTATTTCATTTCTTGCCTTCATTGTATTTCTGTATTTTATATTTTATTTACTCTTCTTCTATTGTTTACTCTTGTATTTCCTTTCTTGCCCTTTAACTCGTAAAGTCTTTTTCTTAACCATTACTCTTGTGCTTTTCATTTGTATTTCATTTCTTGCCTTCATTGTATTTCTGTTTTTTATATTTTATTTACTCTTCTTCTATTGTTTACTTTTGTATTTCATTTCTTTCCCTTTAACTCGTAAAGTCTTTTTATTAACCATTATTCTTGTGCTTTTCATTTGTATTTCATTTCTTGCCTTACTGTGTTTCTGTTTTTTATATTTTATTTACTCTTCTTCTATTGTTTACTTTTGTATTTCATTTCTTGCCCTTTAACTCGTAAAGTCTTTTTCTTAACCATTACTCTTGTGCTTTTCATTTGTATTTCATTTCTTGCCTTCATTGTATTTCTGTTTTTTATATTTTATTTACTCTTCTTCTATTGTTTACTTTTGTATTTCATTTCTTGCCCTTTAACTCGTAAAGTCTTTTTCTTAACCATTACTCTTGTGCTTTTCATTTGTATTTTATTTCTTGCCTTCATTGTATTTCTGTTTTTTATATTTTATTTACTCTTCTTCTATTGTTTACTTTTGTATTTCATTTCTTGTCCTTTAACTCGTAAAGTCTTTTTCTTAACCATTACTCTTGTGCTTTTCATTTGTATTTCATTTCTTGCCTTCATTGTATTTCTGTTTTTTATATTTTATTTACTCTTCTTCTATTGTTTACTTTTGTATTTCATTTCTTTCCCTTTAACTCGTAAAGTCTTTTTCTTAACCATTATTCTTGTGCTTTTCATTTGTATTTCATTTCTTGCCTTACTGTGTTTCTGTTTTTTATATTTTATTTACTCTTCTTCTATTGTTTACTTTTGTATTTCATTTCTTGCCCTTTAACTCGTAAAGTCTTTTTCTTAACCATTACTCTTGTGCTTTTCATTTGTATTTCATTTCTTGCCTTCACTGTGTTTCAGTTTTTTATATTTTATTTACTCTTCTTCTATTGTTTACTTTTGTATTTCATTTCTTTCCCTTTAACTCGTAAAGTCTTTTTCTTAACCATTACTCTTGTGCTTTTCATTTGTATTTCATTTCTTGCCTTCATTGTATTTCTGTTTTTTATATTTTATTTACTCTTCTTCTATTGTTTACTCTTGTATTTCATTTCTTGCCCTTTAACTCGTAAAGTCTTTTTCTTAACCATTACTCTTGTGCTTTTCATTTGTATTTCATTTCTTGCCTTCATTGTATTTCTGTTTTTTATATTTTATTTACTCTTCTTCTATTGTTTACTTTTGTATTTCATTTCTTTCCCTTTAACTCGTAAAGTCTTTTTCTTAACCATTATTCTTGTGCTTTTCATTTGTATTTCATTTCTTGCCTTACTGTGTTTCTGTTTTTTATATTTTATTTACTCTTCTTCTATTGTTTTCATTTGTATTTCATTTCTTTCCCTTTAACTCGTAAAGTCTTTTTCTTAACCATTACTCTTGTGCTTTTCATTTGTATTTCATTTCTTGCCTTCATTGTATTTCTGTATTTTATATTTTATTTACTCTTCTTCTATTGTTTACTCTTGTATTTCCTTTCTTGCCCTTTAACTCGTAAAGTCTTTTTCTTAACCATTACTCTTGTGCTTTTCATTTGTATTTCATTTCTTGCCTTCATTGTATTTCTGTTTTTTATATTTTATTTACTCTTCTTCTATTGTTTACTTTTGTATTTCATTTCTTTCCCTTTAACTCGTAAAGTCTTTTTATTAACCATTATTCTTGTGCTTTTCATTTGTATTTCATTTCTTGCCTTACTGTGTTTCTGTTTTTTATATTTTATTTACTCTTCTTCTATTGTTTACTTTTGTATTTCATTTCTTGCCCTTTTACTCGTAAAGTCTTTTTCTTAACCATTACTCTTGTGCTTTTCATTTGTATTTCATTTCTTGCCTTCATTGAATTTCTGTTTTTTATATTTAATTTACTCTTCTTCTATTGTTTACTTTTGTATTTCATTTCTTGCCCTTTAACTCGTAAAGTCTTTTTCTTAACCATTACTCTTGTGCTTTTCATTTGTATTTCATTTCTTGCCTTCATTGCATTTCTGTTTTTTATATTTTATTTACTCTTCTTCTATTGTTTACTTTTGTATTTCATTTCTTGCCCTTTAACTCGTAAAGTCTTTTTCTTAACCATTACTCTTGTGCTTTTCATTTGTATTTCATTTCTTGCCTTCATTGTATTTCTGTTTTTTATATTTTATTTACTCTTCTTCTATTGTTTACTTTTGTATTTCATTTCTTTCCCTTTAACTCGTAAAGTCTTTTTCTTAACCATTATTCTTGTGCTTTTCATTTGTATTTCATTTCTTGCCTTACTGTGTTTCTGTTTTTTATATTTTATTTACTCTTCTTCTATTGTTTACTTTTGTATTTCATTTCTTGCCCTTTAACTCGTAAAGTCTTTTTCTTAACCATTACTCTTGTGCTTTTCATTTGTATTTCATTTCTTGCCTTCACTGTGTTTCAGTTTTTTATATTTTATTTACTCTTCTTCTATTGTTTACTTTTGTATTTCATTTCTTTCCCTTTAACTCGTAAAGTCTTTTTCTTAACCATTACTCTTGTGCTTTTCATTTGTATTTCATTTCTTGCCTTCATTGTATTTCTGTTTTTTATATTTTATTTACTCTTCTTCTATTGTTTACTTTTGTATTTCATTTCTTTCCCTTTAACTCGTAAAGTCTTTTCCTTAACCATTACTCTTGTGCTTTTCATTTGTATTTCATTTCTTGCCTTCATTGTATTTCTGTTTTTTATATTTTATTTACTCTTCTTCTATTGTTTACTTTTGTATTTCATTTCTTGCCCTTTAACTCGTAAAGTCTTTTTCTTAACCATTACTCTTGTGCTTTTCATTTGTATTTCATTTCTTGCCTTCATTGTATTTCTGTTTTTTATATTTTATTTACTCTTCTTCTATTGTTTACTTTTGTATTTCATTTCTTGCCCTTTAACTCGTAAAGTCTTTTTCTTAACCATTACTCTTGTGCTTTTCATTTGTATTTCATTTCTTGCCTTCATTGTATTTCTGTTTTTTATATTTTATTTACTCTTCTTCTATTGTTTACTTTTGTATTTCATTTCTTTCCCTTTAACTCGTAAAGTCTTTTTCTTAACCATTATTCTTGTGCTTTTCATTTGTATTTCATTTCTTGCCTTACTGTGTTTCTGTTTTTTATATTTTATTTACTCTTCTTCTATTGTTTTCATTTGTATTTCATTTCTTTCCCTTTAACTCGTAAAGTCTTTTTCTTAACCATTACTCTTGTGCTTTTCATTTGTATTTCATTTCTTGCCTTCATTGTATTTCTGTATTTTTATATTTTATTTACTCTTCTTCTATTGTTTACTCTTGTATTTCCTTTCTTGCCCTTTAACTCGTAAAGTCTTTTTCTTAACCATTACTCTTGTGCTTTTCATTTGTATTTCATTTCTTGCCTTCATTGTATTTCTGTTTTTTATATTTTATTTACTCTTCTTCTATTGTTTACTTTTGTATTTCATTTCTTTTCCTTTAACTCGTAAAGTCTTTTTATTAACCATTATTCTTGTGCTTTTCATTTGTATTTCATTTCTTGCCTTACTGTGTTTCTGTTTTTTATATTTTATTTACTCTTCTTCTATTGTTTACTTTTGTATTTCATTTCTTGCCCTTTAACTCGTAAAGTCTTTTTCTTAACCATTACTCTTGTGCTTTTCATTTGTATTTCATTTCTTGCCTTCATTGAATTTCTGTTTTTTATATTTAATTTACTCTTCTTCTATTGTTTACTTTTGTATTTCATTTCTTTCCATTTAACTCGTAAAGTCTTTTTCTTAACCATTACTCTTGTGCTTTTCATTTGTATTTCATTTCTTGCCTTCATTGTATTTCTGTTTTTTTATATTTTATTTACTCTTCTTCTATTGTTTACTTTTGTATTTCATTTC
The DNA here is from genome assembly GCF_029867415.1 of Vicia villosa. Classification (NCBI taxonomy): domain Eukaryota; kingdom Viridiplantae; phylum Streptophyta; class Magnoliopsida; order Fabales; family Fabaceae; genus Vicia; species Vicia villosa. Next base: position 5,291 of record NW_026706764.1, on the reverse strand, counting down.
TTTCCCTTTAACTCGTAAAGTCTTTTTCTTAACCATTACTCTTGTGCTTTTCATTTGTATTTCATTTCTTGCCTTCATTGTATTTCTGTTTTTTATATTTTATTTACTCTTCTTCTATTGTTTACTTTTGTATTTCATTTCTTGCCCTTTAACTCGTAAAGTCTTTTTCTTAACCATTACTCTTGTGCTTTTCATTTGTATTTCATTTCTTGCCTTCACTGTGTTTCAGTTTTTTATATTTTATTTACTCTTCTTCTATTGTTTACTCTTGTATTTCATTTCTTGCCCTTTAACTCGTAAAGTCTTTTTCTTAACCATTACTCTTGGGCTTTTCATTTGTATTTCATTTCTTGCCTTCATTGTATTTCTGTTTTTTATATTTTATTTACTCTTCTTCTATTGTTTACTTTTGTATTTCATTTCTTTCCCTTTAACTCGTAAAGTCTTTTTCTTAACCATTATTCTTGTGCTTTTCATTTGTATTTCATTTCTTGCCTTACTGTGTTTCTGTTTTTTATATTTTATTTACTCATCTTCTATTGTTTACTTTTGTATTTCATTTCTTTCCCTTTAACTCGTAAAGTCTTTTTCTTAACCATTACTCTTGTGCTTTTCATTTGTAATTCATTTCTTGCCTTCATTGTATTTCTGTTTTTTATATTTTATTTACTCTTTTTCTATTGTTTACTTTTGTATTTCGATTCTTTCCCTTTAACTCGTAAAGTCTTTTCCTTAACCATTACTCTTGTGCTTTTCATTTGTATTTCATTTCTTGCCTTCATTGTATTTCTGTTTTTTATATTTTATTTACTCTTCTTCTATTGTTTACTTTTGTATTTCATTTCTTGCCCTTTAACTCGTAAAGTCTTTTCTTAACCATTACTCTTGTGCTTTTCATTTGTATTTCATTTCTTGCCTTCATTGTATTTCTGTTTTTTATATTTTATTTACTCTTCTTCTATAGTTTACTTTTGTATTTCATTTCTTTCCCTTTAACTCGTAAAGTCTTTTTCTTAACCATTACTCTTGTGCTTTTCATTTGTATTTCATTTCTTGCCTTCATTGTATTTCTGTTTTTTATATTTTATTTACTCTTCTTCTATTGTTTACTTTTGTATTTCATTTCTTTCCCTTTAACTCGTAAAGTCTTTTTCTTAACCATTACTCTTGTGCTTTTCATTTGTATTTCATTTCTTGCCTTCATTGTATTTCTGTTTTTTATATTTTATTTACTCTTCTTCTATTGTTTACTTTTGTATTTCATTTCTTGCCCTTTAACTCGTAAAGTCTTTTTCTTAACCATTACTCTTGTGCTTTTCATTTGTATTTCATTTCTTGCCTTCATTGTATTTCTGTTTTTTATATTTTATTTACTCTTCTTCTATAGTTTACTTTTGTATTTCATTTCTTTCCCTTTAACTCGTAAAGTCTTTTTCTTAACCATTACTCTTGTGCTTTTCATTTGTATTTCATTTCTTGCCTTCATTGTATTTCTGTTTTTTATATTTTATTTACTCTTCTTCTATTGTTTACTTTTGTATTTCATTTCTTTCCCTTTAACTCGTAAAGTCTTTTTCTTAACCATTACTCTTGTGCTTTTCATTTGTATTTCATTTCTTGCCTTCATTGTATTTCTGTTTTTTATATTTTATTTACTCTTTTTCTATTGTTTACTTTTGTATTTCGATTCTTTCCCTTTAACTCGTAAAGTCTTTTCCTTAACCATTACTCTTGTGCTTTTCATTTGTATTTCATTTCTTGCCTTCATTGTATTTCTGTTTTTTATATTTTATTTACTCTTCTTCTATTGTTTACTTTTGTATTTCATTTCTTGCCCTTTAACTCGTAAAGTCTTTTTCTTAACCATTACTCTTGTGCTTTTCATTTGTATTTCATTTCTTGCCTTCACTGTGTTTCAGTTTTTTATATTTTATTTACTCTTCTTCTATTGTTTACTCTTGTATTTCATTTCTTGCCCTTTAACTCGTAAAGTCTTTTTCTTAACCATTACTCTTGGGCTTTTCATTTGTATTTCATTTCTTGCCTTCATTGTATTTCTGTTTTTTATATTTTATTTACTCTTCTTCTATTGTTTACTTTTGTATTTCATTTCTTTCCCTTTAACTCGTAAAGTCTTTTCCTTAACCATTACTCTTGTGCTTTTCATTTGTATTTCATTTCTTGCCTTCATTGAATTTCTGTTTTTTATATTTAATTTACTGTTTTTTATATTTTATTTACTCTTCTTCTATTGTTTACTTTTGTATTTCATTTCTTTCCATTTAACTCGTAAAGTCTTTTTCTTAACCATTACTCTTGTGCTTTTCATTTGTATTTCATTTCTTGCCTTCATTGTATTTCTGTTTTTTTATATTTTATTTACTCTTCTTCTATTGTTTACTTTTGTATTTCATTTCTTTCCCTTTAACTCGTAAAGTCTTTTTCTTAACCATTACTCTTGTGCTTTTCATTTGTATTTCATTTCTTGCCTTCATTGTATTTCTGTTTTTTATATTTTATTTACTCTTCTTCTATTGTTTACTTTTGTATTTCATTTCTTGCCCTTTAACTCGTAAAGTCTTTTTCTTAACCATTACTCTTGTGCTTTTCATTTGTATTTCATTTCTTGCCTTCACTGTGTTTCAGTTTTTTATATTTTATTTACTCTTCTTCTATTGTTTACTTTTGTATTTCATTTCTTGCCCTTTAACTCGTAAAGTCTTTTTCTTAACCATTACTCTTGGGCTTTTCATTTGTATTTCATTTCTTGCCTTCACTGTGTTTCAGTTTTTTATATTTTATTTACTCTTCTTCTATTGTTTACTCTTGTATTTCATTTCTTGCCCTTTAACTCGTAAAGTCTTTTTCTTAACCATTACTCTTGGGCTTTTCATTTGTATTTCATTTCTTGCCTTCATTGTATTTCTGTTTTTTATATTTTATTTACTCTTCTTCTATTGTTTACTTTTGTATTTCATTTCTTTCCCTTTAACTCGTAAAGTCTTTTTCTTAACCATTATTCTTGTGCTTTTCATTTGTATTTCATTTCTTGCCTTACTGTGTTTCTGTTTTTTATATTTTATTTACTCATCTTCTATTGTTTACTTTTGTATTTCATTTCTTTCCCTTTAACTCGTAAAGTCTTTTTCTTAACCATTACTCTTGTGCTTTTCATTTGTAATTCATTTCTTGCCTTCATTGTATTTCTGTTTTTTATATTTTATTTACTCTTTTTCTATTGTTTACTTTTGTATTTCGATTCTTTCCCTTTAACTCGTAAAGTCTTTTCCTTAACCATTACTCTTGTGCTTTTCATTTGTATTTCATTTCTTGCCTTCATTGTATTTCTGTTTTTTATATTTTATTTACTCTTCTTCTATTGTTTACTTTTGTATTTCATTTCTTGCCCTTTAACTCGTAAAGTCTTTTCCTTAACCATTACTCTTGTGCTTTTCATTTGTATTTCATTTCTTGCCTTCATTGTATTTCTGTTTTTTATATTTTATTTACTCTTCTTCTATTGTTTACTTTTGTATTTCATTTCTTGCCCTTTAACTCGTAAAGTCTTTTTCTTAACCATTACTCTTGTGCTTTTCATTTGTATTTCATTTCTTGCCTTCATTGTATTTCTGTTTTTTATATTTTATTTACTCTTCTTCTATTGTTTACTTTTGTATTTCATTTCTTTCCCTTTAACTCGTAAAGTCTTTTTCTTAACCATTACTCTTGTGCTTTTCATTTGTATTTCATTTCTTGCCTTCATTGTATTTCTGTTTTTTATATTTTATTTACTCTTCTTCTATTGTTTACTTTTGTATTTCGATTTCTTTCCCTTTAACTCGTAAAGTCTTTTCCTTAACCATTACTCTTGTGCTTTTCATTTGTATTTCATTTCTTGCCTTCATTGTATTTCTGTTTTTTATATTTTATTTACTCTTCTTCTATTGTTTACTTTTGTATTTCATTTCTTGCCCTTTAACTCGTAAAGTCTTTTCTTAACCATTACTCTTGTGCTTTTCATTTGTATTTCATTTCTTGCCTTCATTGTATTTCTGTTTTTTATATTTTATTTACTCTTCTTCTATTGTTTACTTTTGTATTTCATTTCTTTCCCTTTAACTCGTAAAGTCTTTTTCTTAACCATTACTCTTGTGCTTTTCATTTGTATTTCATTTCTTGCCTTCATTGTATTTCTGTTTTTTATATTTTATTTACTCTTCTTCTATTGTTTACTTTTGTATTTCATTTCTTTCCCTTTAACTCGTAAAGTCTTTTTCTTAACCATTACTCTTGTGCTTTTCATTTGTATTTCATTTCTTGCCTTCATTGTATTTCTGTTTTTTATATTTTATTTACTCTTCTTCTATTGTTTACTTTTGTATTTCATTTCTTGCCCTTTAACTCGTAAAGTCTTTTTCTTAACCATTACTCTTGTGCTTTTCATTTGTATTTCATTTCTTGCCTTCACTTTGTTTCAGTTTTTTATATTTTATTTACTCTTCTTCTATTGTTTACTCTTGTATTTCATTTCTTGCCCTTTAACTCGTAAAGTCTTTTTCTTAACCATTACTCTTGGGCTTTTCATTTGTATTTCATTTCTTGCCTTCATTGTATTTCTGTTTTTTATATTTTATTTACTCTTCTTCTATTGTTTACTTTTGTATTTCATTTCTTTCCCTTTAACTCGTAAAGTCTTTTCCTTAACCATTACTCTTGTGCTTTTCATTTGTATTTCATTTCTTGCCTTCATTGAATTTCTGTTTTTTATATTTAATTTACTCTTCTTCTATTGTTTACTTTTGTATTTCATTTCTTTTACTCTTGTGCTTTTCATTTGTATTTCCATTTTTGTATTTCATTTCTTTCCCTTTAACTCGTAAAGTCTTTTTCTTAACCATTACTCTTGTGCTTTTCATTTGTATTTCATTTCTTGCCTTCATTGTATTTCTGTTTTTTTATATTTTATTTACTCTTCTTCTATTGTTTACTTTTGTATTTCATTTCTTTCCCTTTAACTCGTAAAGTCTTTTTCTTAACCATTACTCTTGTGCTTTTCATTTGTATTTCATTTCTTGCCTTCATTGTATTTCTGTTTTTTATATTTTATTTACTCTTCTTCTATTGTTTACTTTTGTATTTCATTTCTTGCCCTTTAACTCGTAAAGTCTTTTTCTTAACCATTACTCTTGTGCTTTTCATTTGTATTTCATTTCTTGCCTTCACTGTGTTTCAGTTTTTTATATTTTATTTACTCTTCTTCTATTGTTTACTCTTGTATTTCATTTCTTGCC